>NC_090265.1:587470274-587755274 GCF_040414725.1 Anabrus simplex | reverse complement strand
TTCCCGAATGTAAACTCGCAACTGCGCGACCTTAACTCACTCGGTCATAAAAGTAGTTAGTGGGACGTAAAACGAGTAAAAGCAGCGGTTATCTTAACACCATCTTCTGTGGATATAGTTGGACGTGGTTGCGCGTTCCCCCTCCTCATAATCGACAATGGTTGCCTCGTTACCGGTACCTAAAAAAAGTGCCGATTTAATCCTGTATGTATCTCCAGAGAATGCGTACAGACAAAAAGTTCTGGATTATTTCATAAAATAGGTCAAATATTAATTAATTACAGATCCACTTTTATGAGGGAGCACGAAGCATTGTTGCCTAATTCTTCGAAAGTTGAAAGATCTTCCGATTTTTAAAGAATATTGCAGTAAGTTCGAAATTTGGTGGGGGCAGGCTGAGTGGCTCAGACGGTTGAGGCGCTGGCCTTTTGACACCAACTTGGCAGGTTCGATCCTGGCTCAGTCCGGTGGTATTTGAAGGTGCTCAAGTACGTCAGCCTCGTGTCGGTAGATTTACTGGTAGGTGAAAGAACTCCTGAGGTACTAAATTCCGGCACCTCGGCGTCTCCGAAAACCGTAAAAGTAGTTAGTGGAACCTAAAGTCAATAACATTATTATATTATTAATCTTCCCGTTTTTCATGTTACTTCCTAGATACAGTGACCAGGCGGAAACAATGCAATATCTAGGTTTAACCCTTAAGCGGTTATCAGTTAGAGAAACTGAAGTGCGTTCTGACTACAAGCCCCTGCAAATGAACTATATGACTCCACAATTCTCATTTTGCAACTACCTTTGTGGCCTTGTTTACTTTTACCCGCCTTATCCATAAATCATTAAAAAACTGAGTGTAATCGCTAGTCATCGGATTTGTATGCAAATGCATATTTTGCTTGCCGATATGTAGACCTCCAAATCCGACAAGGAAGTGCGTTTGAAGGTGAAATTCGACGAATTATTATGTTTTATAGTGCATACAAATGCATATTTGCATATATTTGAGATTATTGAATACATTTCAATTTTCGGATTTATTGTGCATGTTTTCGACATTTGTTATGCATATTTTAATGCGTTTTGCAAGCAGTCTTCAAGAAAGTGTAAAGTAATTAATGCCGTGAACTCTTTCGGCAAGAAAATGTTCAGAGGGGCACTTACCAAGACACGCTTTCAAATCATACCAGCTACATTTTTTTTCAATCTGCTTTACGTCGCACCGACACATATAGGTCTTATGGCAACGATGAAATAGGAAAGGCCGAGGAATGGGAAGGAAGTGGCCGTGGCCTTAATTAAGGTGCAGCCCCAGCATTTGCCTGGTGTGAAAATGGGAAACTACGGGAGACCATCTTCAGGGTTGACGACAGTGGGACTCGAACCCACTATTTCCCGGATGCAAGCTCACAGCTGCGCGCCCAACCGCACGGCCAACTCGCCCGGTCCAGCTAGAATCAATCAAGAAGCTAGAAACACGTGGGGTTTCGTCTTGGTGATCCGCAGGACATTATAGAGTACGTGAAGCATGAACTGGAAGGTACCTCAGGAAACCTCAGATTCCGTCTTCAAACAAATACTGTGATGTCCTTAAACGAAATCCGGGCTACCGAGCTCGATAGCTGCAGTCGCTTAAGTAGGGCCAGTATCCAGTATTCGGGAGATAGTAGGTTCGAACCCCACTGTCGGCAGCCCTGAAGATAGTTTTCCGTGGTTTCCCATTTTCACACCAGGCAAATGCTGGGGCTGTATCTTAATTAAGGCCACGGCCGCTTCCTTCCAACTCCTAGCTCTTCTTCCCCGTCCCATCGTCGCCATAAGACCTATCCGTGTCGGTGCGACGTAAAGCAAAAAAAAAAAAAAAAAAAAATCCGGGCTACGACATCATGATAGCTATAAACAAATATTTGGCTGGTTATGTTAATGTGGATCTACCACAATGTTTAACACCTACACTCGCTACCGAATTCAAGTACTGTCCTGTCACATTCGTAGATGTAGAGAGAACGTTATCCACATTAAAGCTAGTTTTAACGGACAAACTCCACAGATG
Organism: Anabrus simplex; assembly: GCF_040414725.1. Lineage (NCBI taxonomy): Eukaryota > Metazoa > Arthropoda > Insecta > Orthoptera > Tettigoniidae > Anabrus > Anabrus simplex. The sequence continues at coordinate 587,753,227 of NC_090265.1, read as the reverse complement.
TATACCAGAAAACTTGAAGAAGGCTATTGTATTGTACTGCAAAGCAAATTATGGCCAGGAAAAATAGATTGTACAGTGTAAAATGAAAGAGGGATTTGTATTTAAGTGTGTTTCTTCACGGCTGTGGTTTTTTGCAGGATTGTCTTACAACATTACTGATTAATTTAGCAAGTGTATTAGGCCTAATTAAGCCAGGGGCTGTCAGGCCGAGGCGGTAAAGGCGTGCTCGGTTCACCCGGAAGGACATGGATTCGATTCCCATTCAGGAAGTCGAAAAATTTAAGAAATGAGATTTCCACTTTCGGATTTGCATATAGGCACTGAGGTTCACTCAGCCTACACAAAAAATGAGTACCAGGTTAATTCCTGGGGGCAAAGGCGGCCGGACGTAGAGCTGATCACTCTACTCCACGAAGTGCCGAAGTTACGAATAGTGGAAGCCTTTACCTTCCACCTCTCCCAGGGCCTTCGTGGCCTGTATGGAGATGACTTTGCTTTGCTTTGCTTGTTAATTAACACACTGCCTAGGAGACGTGTATATATTGTTTTAACAGTGAACACTGAAACGTCTCACAAACTATGCACGGGTTGTTTGTAAAAGTGAAACAGCCGCAGATGTAAGTCGTGGATTTTTGTTTTTTTTTTGTTTTTCATTCAGATGTTTGTTCATGTTCATGATTTTATGTATTGGTGTGGGTGAATCGCGTGAGTCTAGTCAAGGAATGTTACGTTTGCATTTCATAAAAGTGTTTGATAGCATGAAAATAAGTGCATGAAATGAAATATGAAAATCCACAGCCTGTTTCCAGTCATTTGACCGGGTCAGGAATGGAATGAATGAAGCCCCCTTCTAGCGGCGAGGTTTGGAATTATGCCGGCTGCCGAAGCCTGTCGTAATCCTCTGGGGCAATGATTAATGAATGACAGACGAAATGAAGTGATATTGGATAGTGTTGCTGGAATGAAAGATGACAGGGAAAACCGGAGTACCCGGAGAAAAACCTGCCCCGCCTTCGCTTTGCCCAGCACAAATCTCACATGGATTGACCGGGATTTGAACCATGGAACCCAGCGGTGAGAGACCGGCGCAATGCCGCTTGAGCCACGGAGGCTGTTCAAAATAAATGCATATCTAAGTGTACAACCTGTGACAATAAAGTTCGGTGAATAGTCCTCTACTATCAACATAGATGAACAATGCACGACAGTGACCTTACTGTCCTTCAAAATAGATCGGTGATACATGTCCTGGAAACTTTGCAAGAAGGCTTCCTTTGGGATGGTGTTCAAAAGCCTCGTCACGTTTCGCTTGGTGTCAGGAATATCGCCAAATCTCTTTCCATTCAAAGCGAGTTTGAATCGTGGGAATAAGAAGAAGTCTGGAGGATTGAAATCTGACGAGTATGGGGGATGTTCAAGTTGCACCACCTCCTTTTTTTGCCATGAACTGTTTGACGATATTGGCTGAGTGTGTACGAGCGTTGTCATGGACAAAACACCATGAACCTTGTTGTGCGTACTGGGGTCGTACTCTGCGGAGACGTTTCATGAAACGGGTCAAAATTTCAAGGTTCCGTGCAGCATTCAACGTCCTTCCCTGAGGTAGAAATTATTTGTGGATAATGCCTTGACTATCGAAAAAGTGATGAGCATCGTTTCGATGAGTGACTTTTCGCTCTGACCTTTTTCCGACGAGGTGGATCCCAGAGAACGCCATTCCATGCTTTGCCGTTTCGTTTCAGGGTCGTACCTAAGACATGAGGTTTCATCCTCAGTGACAATACAGTTCAAGATTTTTGGTGTCGCATCCGCCATTTTGACAAAATCCTGTGAAGCCTCTAAACGCGCCTGCTTCTGATCGTCAGTCAAGTGATGTGGCACAAAACAAGAACACGTTTTCCTCTTCCCTAACTTCTGGGTAACGATTAGTCGCACGGATTTCACGGTTAATCTGCAGTTCATCCGCTATCATGCACACAGTTAATAGCCGATCGTTCATGATTAATGTCCTCACCTTCTCAGTGTTTTCGTCACTGACAACGGTCGGCGGTCTTCCGCTACGGGGGTTGTCAGAAACACTTTCCCGGCCTCCTCTAAAATGGCCGAACCACTCGTACACACACTTCAAGGACAGTGCTTGATCTTCATAAACACGTACCAGCATCGCATGCGTTTCTTTCGGTGTCTTGCCAAGCTTAAAACAAAACTGTACATTGATCCTTTGTTCGTTCATGTTCCTATTCGCAGTTCAGAACCAACCTACTAAACACACGCTGTGTCAAACAGGTCTTACACGGCACACACACGATGCTCAACTGAACAACGTTGGGAGCAGGTGGTCAAAACCTGCTGCTACGCAGGTGCAGCGTTGGGTGTCACCAGTGTTGCCGGATCCACCGTTCTGACTTCATTCACCGAACTTTAATGTCACAGGTTGTATATTTCACCTCGTTTTGTAGCATAGTTGCATGCCTATATTCGTGATTTATGCAGCATATAAATCCGATGATTAATAATCACTGTCATTTGATCTTCCTCTGATTATATTCCCTCCGAACTAGCGGGCGGAGTGCGTTACTCTCGTAGGTAACCAGTCCTCCTCCATTCGCCTTACACAACCTCACCGTCGTAACCGATTTATAGGCACGGTTTCATCCATCGAGTTCTTAACCAACTTAATCTTTATCTTCTCATTGCGAATACCCTCCTACGATCGATTACACCTGCTTGTACCGGCAATCATTCTCGCTTCATATTTACAGTATTACTTATGAATAAGGTATCCTGAGCCAACTTTGCTTTAACTCCCGTACAGCAAAGTGTGTTTAAATTAGACCGATGCAAAAATCATTTCGTTCGAGAACACATTTCTTTCCTTTGGAATATACTGACCGCAACTACAAGCTCACTGTATTAGCTTTGCTGCACCTTGATACAGTACAATTTCAGTTACTATTGTACCATCTTTGGAGAATACACATCCCAAACACTTGAAATGATCCACTTGTTCTAATTTTGTATTCCCGATCTGACATTCAATCCTCTGAGATTTCATCCCAACCGCATCAGTTTAGTCTTGAGAATGCTCTCACTGCGTCTGTTTCCGAACTCCAAGATGTTAGACTTACAGAACAGTCTACCATTAAGAAGGGTGAACATAATATCCAGTGGGTCGCTCACACTATGCAAGACCGACTCCAATCCTCCGACATTACTATAAGAAGAAACATGGCGACCGAAGTAGCTGGACTGCTGATACTGGCTAACACAAAAATATCATGCACATATTATATAAACGGCAGTAATTTAACATGACAAATGTAACATCAGAGGGAAAATCACTTTTTCACGTATGAAAACGCTTCGCCAACAAGTACGCACCACATATACCGTAATCTAGAAAAGAAAACAATAAACTAATTATTTAGAAATTTAAATTAGTCAAATAACGTTTTCTCTTAGATTCCACTTCGCTGGATGGATGAAAATACAAAATAAAACTGTTAAAATGATATTTATAACATAATTTTGAATGTTTCAAAATAAATTAAGGTGCAAAATTCCTCAGTTTATTCGCTCACATGAGAACTATGAAACATAATTTGTTTCCTTAGTTTTGAAGTGGTGGACAATTTCTTATATTCAGCACCCAATGAAAGGGAAATAAACCCGAAATTAATCTACCGGCACGAGACTGACGTATTTAAGCACCTTTAAATACCACCGGACTGAGCCAGGATCGAACCTGCCAACTTGGGGTCAGAAGGCCAGCGCCTTAACCGTCTGAGCCACTCAGCCCAAGTACACCCGGAATAATTATTGTGTTAACCCAATGAACGGCCCTGGTACTGCTAACATAATGTTGACATATGGCATAGCAGCACTTACCACAATGATGGTAATTTTAGTAATGAAACGTTCAGACACTACAGATATAATAGGTTTTTACCCATTAAAGAACATGAGTGCAAAATCTCTGTTGATATTTAATTACACGGACGAGCTTCAGTTCGGTGTAGTCTTCTTGATAACAGATAACCACAGCATGAATCGGAAGGTGTTGGTAGTGCAAAACCCTGCGTTACAAACCCAGCTAATCCCTCCGAGTCACTGTTTCTTCTTTGTAACAGTATACAGATTGCTCCATCTGTCACACTTATTGTATAAGTTTTGTTATACTCCAAGATCCAGCCAAACATTTCGGCAGGCAAGCACAGATTATTGTAAAATACACTTGTATCTAAATCACTCGACACTTTGAAACACGTAGACGCTGACATTATATTCTGTCTAAATTAACATTTTTCGAGGAACACGAATAGGTTCACCGTTTGGAATTAGAGAAAAGTCTACCCTAAGCTCAGACTTATTCTAAAAATGATGTATGCATACTACAGTTTTGTCAGTGACTTCAAAATAATCACGATGTATATTCCTAATCCATTTCTCTCTTAATGTTATATCCGTAGAAAACTTAATGACAGTGTATGAGAGACATTGCCATAGTTAAACTTAAAACTGATTCACAAGATCAAAACAAACACATTCTCACATTACTGCGTATAATTGCAGATCCTAAGTGTCCACTGTCTCATATAACTACACTTCCACATTTATATTCTACACAGAAATTAACATTTATCGTCAACTTTCATGAGATTACACCGACTACATACCATATCAACAAACCGAAACAAATCCACATTTCCGGCATGTGCGGCTACTCGATTCGCCATCTTTGAACGATCGAGAGTGGCATTAAGGTGTGAGCATTGGAGTCGGTCTTGCTCTATCGCTATGGATGTTGCTATCGCTGTCGATGTCACGAACATTTTGAGCGGTTCGCTAGATATATCGCTATCGCTGCCGGCCGCAGTGCGTGGCGAAGCGAGTTGTTTACAGCTACAATAGCAAATTGTTTTGTGTTGTAGAGTGTTCGAAAATGTTGTGTTATAATCTCATCATTGATAAGGGTAGTTATGCCCTTGATGGTATGAACCTTCCTCCTATTTCTGCACACCGAGTGAGTTGGCCGTGCGGTCAGGGGCTCGCGACTATGAGCATGGAGTCGGGAGGTAGTGTGTTCGAATCCCACTGTCAGCAGTCCTGAATATGATTTTCCGAGGTTTCCCATTTCACACCAGGAAAGTGCTGGGGCTGTACCTAAATTAATGCAACTGTCGCTCCCTTCCCATTCCTAGCCCTTTTCTATCCCTTCGTCGCCATAAGACCTATCTGTGTCGGTGCGACGTAAAGCCAATTGTAATTGTACTGTATGTCAGCACACTGTTATATGTCTATGAACAGATCAAACAATCGTTGTTCAAGGAGAGCAAAATGCATTAGGAACGCTTCTAAACGTTTTTCCTAGAACATTGCCAGACAAGCGGGAGTGATGCGTATAGTCAGGTTTTATTCGGAGACTCCTTACAGGTTGCTGAAGTGAATTCCTCTGTCATTTTAAGCCCTTGAAAATGTATGTTACTTGAGCTTTGTCATGTGTCCATTCATAGAAATAAAGTTGAGCATTTACCTGAAATTCCCAGCGCGCAAGCTTTTTTTTTTTTTTTTTTTTTTTTTTTTCAGAAAACGTACGTTGCGATTATTCTTGTTTCTTTTGTCCCATATTGCGGGTTCGTTGCCTATTGCATTAAAATTTGATTCTTAATTCCTATAATTTTCAACACTGAGACAACGGAATAGCATGAAATGCGTGCGCTGTCCGCTGAAGCGGAGGAGAGGTGACTTAGATTGCACCAATCAGAGCGCAGTCCGTCTCGCTGACATCGCGGCAAGCATCCATACGTAACAAAATTACGGCGAGACATCGAGGCACTCAGCCGGACAACGAAACGAGACGTCTTGCACTGCACTGTTCCACTCAGTTCAGTGCTTTTGTTTTAGCAGCGATGCGGACATCGATTGCGACATCCATAACGAACCACTCGGCATGTTTTCATCCTTGTCGTAGACATAGGCCAGGTTAATCGCTCAGTATCATTTTACACCTGTTAGTAAATGATTCACGTAAACTATGTAAACTGCGTAAACTATGAGCAATGAGGTTGCAAGATCACAGGTTTTTTTTTTTTTTTTTTTTTTTTTTTTACGTCGCACTAACTAAGGTGTTATGGCGACGATAGCGATTACAGTCTTGTCAGACTCCATAAGCATAATGTGCCTTTAAGCATAGTACAGAAAATGTATATAATATAGCATCAAACACCTTGATCATGGCAAAAAAAAAAAAGGATAGAGAAGTGCTGTAATGAAGGCGGTGGCTGATCTCAGTTGTCTAGTTAGTAAGTCGTTCGCCCTCTGTTCCTGTGATTGCTGAGACTGGTACAATTTGAGGGTGATTAAATGGCACAAGTTCAATGCATTGCTTTCCCAGCATTAAATGACTCCTGTGAGATAAAATTCTGACATCCCGGCATGTCTTAAAAAAATATGACAATTGAAGAGTCATCGAACAAATAACAAATCACGGGCAAATAAAAGGTAGAGTATTGTTTGACCTCACTTCTGACACAATATCGACTTTTATGGCAATTTAGGAGTTTGGGGACGTAATAGCCTAGTGACGTCATTATCGGCTTCTCACTAAGGTGGCCGTGCTCTGAATCTCACCGAACACACGTGGATTTTTGAAATGAGATCACTATTATTAACAGTGACGTAAAACTACAAGCTTGCTCTTTTGGTTTTCGGTGTACTCTGAGAATGTTTTACGGTTTCGATGTATGGTCACGGGGACTTTCTTTCTATTCTTAATCTGTTTACCTTCCAGGGTCGGTTTTTCCCTCGGACTCGGCGAGGGATCCCACCTCTACTGCCTCAAGGGCAGTGTCCTGGAGCTTCAGACTCTGGGTCGGGGGATACAACTGGGGAGGATGACCAGTACCTCGCCCAGGCGGCCTCACCTGCTATGATGAACAGGGGCCTTGCGAGGGGATGGGAAGATTTGGAAGGGATAGACAAGGAAGAGCGAAGGAAGCGGCCGTGGCCTTAAATTAGTTACCATCCCGGCATTTGCCTGGAGGAGAAGTGAGAAACAACGGAAAACCACTTCCAGGATGGATGAGGTGGGAATCGAACCCACCTCTACTCAGTTGACCTACCGAGGCTAAGCGAACCCCGTTCTAGCCCTCGTATCACTTTCAAATTTCGTGGCAGAGCCGGGAATCATAGCAGGTGAGGCCGCCTGGGCGAGGTACTGGTCATCCTCCCCAGTTGTATCCACCGACCCACATTAACAACTACACTACTGAGTAGAGGTTGGTTCGATTCCCACCTCACCCATCCTGGAAGTGGTTTTCCGTTGTTTCTCACTTCTCCTCCAGGCAAATGCCGGGATGGTACCTAATTTAAGGCCACGCCCGCTTCCTTCGCTCTTCCTTGTCTATCCCTTCCCATCTTCCCATCTCCTCGCAAGGCCCCCGTTCATCATAGCAGGTGAGGCCGCCTGGGCGAGGTACTGGTCATCCTCCCCAGTTGTATCCCCCGACCCACATTAACAACTACACCACAGAGGCGGACCACGGGGACTTACTATGTATTATTTTAGTTGCTGTCTACCGAGAGGGTTGGTCGTGTGGTTAGGAGCACGGTCGTCACATTTTAAAAATTGAATCACTAAACGAACAATTAAGAAAATACATGCTTTAGTCACGATTATATCTCCAAAGTTTGATAAACCTTGAATATGATATTTTACAAAATATTAAATCTGACGACCTCACTCATGATTTTGCCGCATCAAAGGGTAGTAAAGTTGCTTTATGATACACATTTTTGAGTGCAAATGGAAAAGAGCGAATTGTTTTGTTTTCGTTTTGAATATCACCTTTACATCAAACAATGGTATTACGTGGGACTTCAATAATGATGATGATACTTGTTGTTCAAACGGGCCTAACAGCTAGGTCATCGGCCCCATGGGACTTCAAAATCAGTTTACTATTATTATTATCGAACATTGGAAAATGATGATGGCAATTCATAATAGGAAGATAAAGGAATACTGCGTAATCGCTGCATGTAGAGAGTAGGTATTCTTTGAATCTGTGAAGAATGTGGAACTCTGGATTTACCGGAAACTGATCATACTGAAACTTGAATACGTGCTGTTGATTTCTTTCAGAGTTTGAGACACTTTATTTTGCCATCATTCCATATATCTGCATAAGGAAAGAACTGTCCAGTAACGTGCACTTATGTGGTAACGTGTGATCTAATTGTTGGAGTCCAAGATTGTTGAGATCAGTAACCCAGCGTTCATTAATAAGGCACTATTCCAGCATTTCGCTGAAGTGAGAAAGTTACTACAGTGCATACATTTCAAGCTGCTCTCAGCAAAGGGTACTGATGTCGAGTTTTCAAATGATAGCTTCCTTATCCTACTGTGGAGGTCACTTACCATATAGTATACTTGTTCGATTCCTTGGCTGAAAGGTCAGCATTAAGACCTTAGGTTCAATGTCCCGGGTCCGATTCCCGACTGGGACGGGGATTTTAATCGCGTCTGAGTAATTCTTCGGGCTCGGGGACTGGCTATTTGTGTTTGTCCCAACACTCTCCTCTTTATATCCGGACAACACATCACATTACCAACCAGTAGAGGAACATGTAATAGTGATTACATTCCCCTACATAGGGTTGGCGTCAGAAAGGGCATCCTGCCGTAAAATCGGGCTAAATCCACATGTGCGACACAGTTTGCACCCGCGACCCCACAGGTGTGGGAAAAGCGGTAGTAGTAGAAGCAGAAGCAGAAGAAGGAGGAGGAGAAGAAGAAGAAGAAGAAGAAGAAGAAGAAGAAAACCCTGTTACTTCAATGGATCAGTGGTTCTCTGGATCCTAGGATCACGGGTTCAAACCCGACAGAAATATACAAATTTTTGAAAAGCGGAAAAATGTTATTTCGGTACTTTTATTGCATTTGGTTTCTACATTACAAAATTAATTAAAATTCGGCGGTAGATCGCCAACAGATATCCGTTCCCATGCCATCGAACGGAACGTCGTTGGATCTAAATGCCTGCTCGTGGTAGTTGAACCCATATTACTACTACTACTACTACTACTATTATTATTATTGTACCGGGCGGTACACCTCCACGCCGCTAATTCAAACTTTGCGCCAGTTGAAACTTCCCTACTGGAGGAAGTCTGAACCTTATCTAAGGTGTTAATTTTCAAGTTTCTCAGAAGATGTCACTACTTGGAAATTTTGAAGTTTCTGAACTAGGTCGTTTTCGATGTATTTTTGTTTTACTTGTAGTAAGAAGTGTGAACTTTCTCTTCTAGAGGACACTACTGAAGAACTACAATGGTGCACCCTAGTGCGAAGTGAAAGAACTGTTTTTTGGAGAAATTTTTATGTCAAAAGTTTGTTCCTTGTTAAATTTCTTTCTGTTATTGTTTAAGTTGGCTGTATAACCCTTTCTTTCCCCTTGTTTTGAATTTAGCCAATCCCGAATTTCTTTAATTAATTTATGACCAATCAGGTGTATCTCCCTCCCCGGGGATATGTTGCTTAACCCTAGCCAATAAAGTTTTTGTGGGAGGGTGTTCTCATTCCTGAAACGCCTCGAACTTTCCGCGAGAGTATATAAACTGCTGATTTTCGGGTCTCCGCGCCACTTCTGTAACATCTTTCAGTGTGTAAAGTACGTAGCAGGGGGCGGGAAGCGCCTCTTTCTTCGGGCAGCAGTTCATCCACAAGGTAATGGCCGTTTAATAACTTCTTTTCTTGCTAGCTCAGCAGTTTAACTCTCGGGGCGGGTCCGAAGCTTTTCCACCATGTAACTTTTCCCTAAAATGTAAAGACTCTTAGTATCTATTCTCTTTTAAGCTACATATTGGGATAGAGAGTGCTTAACCCTCTCGAGCTCCCACTCATATTGTTTTGAGGTGAACTTATTTTTCACAACTGATTCTTCCTTAACGTAATGTAAATTGTTTCTTTCTAAAGTCACCTCTTTAGTATGGGATTAGCCCTTGCATTAGCGGCCTAGGGCCAGATTAGGTTTTAAACAAATGTATTAGGAGTGCAGATCGCCTCCTCTCAAATTGGTATTTTAGAGGCCATGTAATTAACCTTTTCTCTCTTAATAGGCCTCAGTAGGTTGGGTATTTTACCGCTGTGTGTATGTCCTTAGAGGACAACTTGAAGGTGGAGTTTGGTGTGGCCTTTTATAGGCTTGAACGTTGAGAGCGGTTTGCTCTTTTTGAAATTTGATTCTGCGTGCCTCGAGGAGGCTTTTCTGTTTAATTTGGAGCAAGTGCTCCTGGGCATGAATGGGGTTTTCTGCCCCTCTGTTGAAACTTGTTTTGGGGTAAAGCTGGGCTAATTGCTCAAGAATTGTGAGTTCGGCACTCGTAGCCCAAATCCTGTAAATACTGTAATTGTACTTTTGTTGCCTTGCTACTCTGTACCTGCCATGCTTGTTATTTCTTGATTTTGCAAAGAAAATATAACCTTGTTAAATTTTGAATTAACTTTAATTTCGTAGTCTGAGACCTGTTCACCCCCGCACCTTCTTTCACCTCTGCTGTTCCACAGATACCTCGGAACAATTATTATTATTATTATTATTATTAACTGTTAGCTTGCATTCGGGAGAGGATGGGTTCAAATATCACCGTTGGCAGCCCTGGGGATACTTTCTCATATTCACACCAAGCAAATACCAGGACTGTACCTTAATTAAATTCATGACCACTACTTCCCCAATGGGCCAACACTTTCTCATCCCAGTGTTGACGTGTGTTTTAGGTTCAAGCATGAGTTTATACATAAAAACTTTTATAAGAGCTTGTATGAATAAATAGACAAACAAGCCAAATTTCAGGAACGGATTCCTCATTTAAAGAGGAAAAAAGAAAGAAAGAAAGAAAGAAAGAAAAGAGGTATGACAACATGGGTCCGAACATTTTAGTTGGATCATAATCAACAGCAGTGAAACCACACGACAGACCTTTCGTGACCCCGAAGCTTAAAGTCCATGGAGTTTATGTCAGGAAAGCATGGCGGCCAAGTAGTTGGTCCATCTCTACCTATCCAGTTTCAGGATAATGTGCATTACGGTGCCTGCGGGCAAAAACCTGAAAATGCGGGAGTACCATAATCCATGATGCACAGTCGTCGACGGGATGCTAATGGTATGTCTTCCAAGAAATCAGGCAATGTAGTACGCAGAAAATCTGAGTAGGATCAAAATAAGCAATCACCAAAAACTGGAGAGGACAGTGCGGGAGCCTAGAGGTAGGTTAGGCTCACATTACATTTACACGTAACGTGATTATTTGTGTAACAGTTGTTGTAACCGGTGTCTCGCATTTTACTCTAGCAATCAGGACGAGTCGGCGTACATTCAATAAATACACGCTGAAACAACTCTGTAATTATGCATTTCCGGACCCACGTAATTCCTGAAATTTTGCCGTTGAATTTTGATACACCCTGTATAGACATTTCGGAGGGGACAAAAATTATAACTGTCTGCACACCATAGAAGAGGCTGCCTGGCCCAGGTGGTAAAGGCGAGCTCGGTTCACCCGGAAGGATGTTGGTTCGATTTCCCGTCAGGAAATAGCAAAGTTTAAGAAATGAGATTTCCACTTCCGGAGGTGCATATGACTCTGAGATTCACTTAGCCTATACCAAAAGTGAGTACCAAGTTAATTTTGTTTTTTAATAATCTATAATTAATAAATTGCATTTTATTGGGTTGGGGAGGCCCACCTTATGGAACGCATCTTCATTCAGCCACTAACTGAATAGAGAATATCACCTGCAGTCTATCCAATCAGGCACCTTGAAATATTTTAGGTGGTCACTCAAACACATCGTCGAGGAATGTCCCTGTATTTTCACTCTGAGAATATTCTGGATTTATTGCATGCTACTCCAGATAATGTAGACATTAGACTAGACATTAATTTGTAAATTGCTTCTTGTCGACCTTATGTTGTATGTTAGTAATGTCTATAATGTCTTACGCTAAATAAATAAATAAATAAATAAATAAATAAATAAATAAATAATACAATATGTCATATGGTTCACTAACATCCCTCTTTTACAGTTGCCAGTCAATGGACAGAGTGGATGCTAAATCACATTAATGATTTAAGCAACGTGAAAATTGTCGCTGGGACTGAGAAGCCGTGACCAATGCGTTGGGAATAGACCCGGTATTCGCCTGAAGGGATGGCAACAAAATCTAAGGTGAGTCATTTTGTCATCAGGTAGAACACATTTATCGGGTTTATAGTGAGTGTCATTGGTGAACACATTTCAAATAAGCTGCTGATGAAACAGCAGTTTTTACTATCTTCAGTGTGTGGAATTTGACTTCCTTCTACTTTCCTAGAATTCCCTCCGTTTCGCTGATAAAGTCGTCTCCTTACAGTCAACAGATAATGTGCAAACAAATAACATTTTTCTGCACCCCTTTTTTTTCATTCTGGAGAACATAAGTTAATATCTCGGAAGGAGCAGTATTTATTTATGTATTTATTTATTTATTTATTTAGTTATTATTATTATTATTATGATTATGATTATTATTATTATTATTATTATTATTATTATTATTATTATTATTATTATTATTATTATTATTATTATTATTATTATTATTATTATTATTATTATTATTATTATGCGTGAATGGTCCCTTTCGGAACACACGAAGCTTTATTTATGATTTCGTTTGCGGAGGATCCAGGATGCTTTCATCTGTTGACTAAAGAACCTTTTCCTTTCTTCCGCCCACTTGGTACCTGCTCTTTTTGGTACTTCATTCTCTGGAGTAACTTCCCAATTGTCAATTTTCTTTCTATATATATTTCGATTCAAAATGTCTTCACAGAGAATTTGTGCGTTCTTCATGTCCGCTTTTGTTTGTTGTATCCAAGGGAAATTCTTCAGTTTCTCAACTCTTTCAAGAACTTGGTGGGTTAGTCTAGTTTATGGACATGTTAAGAGGCTTCCAGAAGAGCAGGTACCAAGTGGGCGGAAGAAAGGAAAAGGTTCTTTCCTGAGGTCTGCCGCAATATTAGATAATTTTTCTGTGGATTTCCGGGTTTGGAGGCGGTACCCTTCTCCCGTGTGTCTTGGTCCTAACATTTTCCTCATGATTTTTCGCTCTTCTTTTAGGATATTTTCCAGTTCGCCCTTTCTATAAAGCGTTAGAGTTTCCCCTGCATATAAAGCCTCCGGTTTGATTACAGTATTGTAATGTTTAATCCTAACGTGGAGAGACATACATTTTTTGTTGTAGATTTCTCTTGTTCTCCCATAAGCTCTTCTGAGTTTTTGGACACGGTTGTTTTCGGCCATTTTCTCTTGTCCGGTTGGTTCGAGGATTTCGCCCAAGTATTTGAAGTGAGGGACTCTGTTGATTTGTCCGTATTTTGTATTGAGACTATGGATGTCTAGTTTTGCACAGAAAAAATCAGTTTTCTGGAAGGAGATATGAAGTCCGACCTTTCTGGCACATTCTTGGAGAATTTCAACTTGCTTTATTGCTGTGACTTCATCGCTGGACAAAAGGGCCAGGTCATCCGCGAAGGCTAAGCATGGAATTTCAAGCTTGTTTTTTCGTGTCCCGATGTTTACTGGGTTCCAGCTATTTTGTGCTTTCAGTTCGTTTTCCCATTCCCTCATCACCTTATCTAGTACGAGGTTGAAGAGGAGGGGTGATAGTCCATCTCCTTGCCGGACACCAGTTTTTATCAGGAATTCGTCTGAGATTTCTCCCATGAATTTCACTCTTGACTTCGTGTCAGTGAGGGTCTGTTTGGTCAAGTTTAGCGTTTTGGAGTCTAGTCCCTGTTCTTTCAGGATGCTGAACAGAGATTGACGATCAACTGAATCATAAGCCTTTTTGAAATCTACGAAGGTACAGATGATTGGAAGGTTTCTGAGGGCCCTAAATTTTAGAGCGGTTTTGAGGTTGAAGATCTGTTCAGTGCATGATCTGTGAGGGCGGAACCCAGCTTGATATTCACCAATTTCATGCTCTAGTTGTTCTTGTATTCTTTTCAACAGGCATGCAGAGAAAATTTTGTAGCCGATTTCAAGGAGGGAGATTCCCCTATAGTTGTTCACATCAGTTTTGTCTCCTTTTTTGTGAAGTGGGTGAACCAAGGCACATTTCCAGTCTTCTGGGAGTTTTTCATTTTTCCAGATTTTCTGTATGATTTCTGTAAGTTCCTTGAGTGAATTTGGACCAAGATTCTTAAGGAATTCTGCAACAATCCCGTCTCTTCCTGAGGTTCTGTTGTTCTTTAGTCGTTTAATGTGGCTCTGAATTTCTTCCTGGTTTGGTGGAGGTGATTCTGGGTGAGTGAAACTGGATGCTTCTTCAAGAAATCTTTCAGTGGGTCGGGGCAGTTAAGAAGTTCTGAGAAGTACCGTGCAAGTTCTTGGCAGTTTTCTTTATTAGTAAGCGCCAATTTTCCGTCTTGTTTCCTAAAACATAAGTTCTGTGGAATGTATCCTCGGATTTTTTCTGTGAATGTTCTGTAGAAATCCCTTGTGTTGGGTTTCTAAAGTTTTCTTCAATTGACTCCAGTTGTTCTTTCAGGTGCTTTCTTTTCTCTTGCCTGATGGTTTTGGATACTTGTTTTCTGGTCTCATAAAATTCTCGTTGAGTTTTCTGGGATTTTCTACTGTTGTATTTCTGAAACGCAGATTTTCTTATCTCTAGGGCTTGGTTGCATGTTGAGTTCCACCAGGGGTGTTTTGCATTCCTTTTTAAGGGTACCATTTCTCGTGCCTTCTGTATGATTTTGGTGTGGAATTCTTCCCATGTTTTCGCTGGTTGATTTTCCCATGCTTCTTTTAGATCCGTAACAGGAATCTGTTTTATGTCAAATTTCTGTTGTTGGATTTTCTTGTAGTGGTATTTTCTTGGAGTAAATTTTACTTTAACTCTTGTGAGATAGTGATCAGAGTCGATGTTTGTTCCTCTTCTCACTTGTACATCATGTACCTCTTTCTGTAGCTGATACGAGATAGCTACATGATCAATCTGAAATTTTCCAATGGATTCAATGGAGGACCTCCAGATTTTTTGTTTCTTGGGATGCTTCCTGAGGGATGTGGACATGATTTTAAGGTTGCATTGTTGACATAGTTCAATGAGCCTTGAGCCGTTTTTTTTCGTAAATTTGTGCGCCGGGTAGAGTCCGACAGTTTTCCTGTGTTCCTTTTCTCGGCCGATTTGTGCATTGAAATCGCCTAAGAGGATTTTGACGTCATCCTTTGGAATTTTTGACATCACTTTTTCAAGTCTGTTCCAAAATTTGTCCACGTTTTGGGGATTCTTCTTGTTATCTATATTTGTAGGGGCGTGTGCATTTATTAATGTATACTTTTTATTGGCACACTGAATCCTCATGGTCATTAGGCGATTGCTGATGGAATCAACTTCTTGGATCGAGTTCAGTATACTTTTATGTACTACGAAGCTCATGCCAAATAAAGGGCTCCTATTTAGAATCTTTTGGTCTGTTTTGCTTTTGAATATATGGTAATTTCCATAATCCAAGGTGGCATCATCAGTAAATCGAGTTTCCTGCAAGGCAAGGATAAGAAGTTTTTGCCGATCAAGTTCTGTGACTAAATTTAGTAATTTTCCTGGTTGTATTAAAGTGTTAATATTGAATGTACCAATGTACGTGGGGGTTTTGTGGGATAGTTTGCCAGAGAGCTCCGACTCTCTCCCATGTTTTCGTGGTTGTCCAGGCTCCCCAGAATCCGAAAGCCTGGTTGCCGTCTCAATGCGACGGGTGGATTGGATACCAGCTGGGGTAATGTTGTTAGTACGCTCACGAATCATGTTTGGCTTGTAATAGGAAATCCAGCAGTGGTGGGTGCTTAGAACCAGGGATTGTAAGTTCCTGGAGCTTGGTATTGCCGCCGCACGTACAAGGTGACAGACGCGGACCAGGAAGCCGGTGGATACCACTCAGACGCACCTGGATTTTAAACAGGCTTTTTATTACTATCCCAAAAAGCAAGGGTGCCTCATCCGCCAGTTCCGCCGTACCAATGATCTTCATCTCCGCCTTCACTGCCGTTGAGGTCTTCACTCGTAACCCTCGGCAAATGTCAGCATTTCAAGCATTTTATGTTACATAAAGTTGCCAGCTTTAGTCATAAGTGGCTCAGACGGTTGAGGCGCTGGCCTTCTGACCCCAACTTGGCAGGTTCGATCCTGGATCAGTTCGGCGGTATTTGAAGGTGCTCAGATACGTCAGTCGATAGATTTACTGGCACGTAAAAGAACTCCCGCGAGACTAAATTACGGCACCTCGGTGTTTTCGAAAACCGTAAAAGTAGTTAGGGGACGTAAAGCCAATAAAATTATTATTAACCTCATAACGGCCGGCTGCCTTTTTGTATCAG
Source organism: Anabrus simplex (assembly GCF_040414725.1). Lineage (NCBI taxonomy): Eukaryota > Metazoa > Arthropoda > Insecta > Orthoptera > Tettigoniidae > Anabrus > Anabrus simplex. The sequence goes on along the minus strand of NC_090265.1, from coordinate 587,736,801 downwards.
CAAGTGACAATCTTAGCGGGGTAGTTGTTACTTGTCTCTCCTTATGCACTGTATGTATGTCTGTTCAGTCCTCAGCGCGAAGACTGGTTGGATCGTCGACAGCTCCACCATTAGCTGTCATAGATGGGCTAGGCATCGCTCGAGAGGTGTACTAGAGAAATGAGATGAGGTGGTTTCCCGCTGCTTTCCACGCTGAGCCAGAAGATGCTATTACATATAAGTCTGCTAAGGCCACCGAAATGCATGCAGCAACCGACCCTATGAACAACATGTTCACACCATTCATAGCAGGGACTGACTGCATAAGGAATGGTATTACTACTGTAGCATCGCTCATACCTCAGTCACTTTCATATTGTCAAAGCCAAGGATAAGACTGAGACAGGTCAATGAAAGTAACAAAATTGTTCTAGCCCATACCAAAAGGCATACCAAAGTAATTAGGTCTCACCACCAAAGGCATTCTTTCTCCTTACCGCACCAATAAGCTGCGTTCATTTCTTCAATACCAGTGATGAAGCAGTATACTGACATTTGCAGGCCCACTCCACGTAGAGTTAGCGTAGCAATATTTCAGTTTCATTGAGAAGCTAATAGCGGTATTCGCAATACTGTTAACTGAAGTCCGTCTTGTTTCAGTTCTGCGTGCGTGTGCATCAGTTAAATTCAAATAGGACAAAAAACGAGGAACCAGTTGACTTCCATTTAGATCCCTGTTTAAAAACTGCATAATCACACAAGCCTATAAGGTAAGGTTACCATATTACCCGTTTTAACCGGGACCACCCGTTTTTGAGACCCTTTACCCCAACACCCGTTCAGTTTTGCTAGATCTCCCAGTTTTTTCGTCTATATGGTATAATGTGTTTCTTAAATAAACAAATTTTATACACTGAAGGTGAAAACAGTTGTATAAATAGCTACAGTATATTCTGTTTTACCGTGTACTGCCTCAAGTTTGCGTGAAATTGCACAGAACCATTTTGTTCCTTTAAAAGTAAAGGACATTATTACTAAGTGTGAAGATGACAATGTAGTTACTGAATTTCAGAATGACAAGTCTGCTGTTTACACTGTTAGGTATTATTATATGACTAAGCGGATGCAAGGGCGCCCATACCAAGGGGCAAGGTGGGGCCGCGGCCCCACTCTACCTCTCAGGGAAAGCCAAAAATCTAGTGTAGTCAAGTGTTTTCCTTTCAAGAATATGATTTAAAAGTCAGTATTACGTTAAAGCGGTAGTACCATCCACCACCAACAGGCAGGGGATACCGTGGATTATTCTAGTGCAGAATACAAATCGCCATTTATCTTCCAAAATATTCAAATTACTACGTACCCCCAGGTCTGGGCCCCCCTCTAGAAACTGTCACATGGGCACCCATGAGCGGATGACACACTAGTGATATGTCTGTATTTCACGGATTAATTCTTCAAAAAAGAGCCAGACTAGCAAGCAGTGGAGAAATGTGCAGCATTTTAAAGGGTGTTAATATTATTATTACCGAGCAAGTGGCCGTGCGGTTAGGGGTGCGTAGCTATCAGCTTGCATTCAGGAGATAGTGGTTTCGAATCGCACTTTCGGCAGCCCTGAAGATGGTTTTCCGTGGATTCCCATTTTCATACCAAGCAAATGCAGGGGCTGTATCTTAGTTACGGCCAAGTCACTTCCTTCCCACTCCTAGCCCTTTCCTATCCCATCGTCGCCATAAGATCTATCTGTGTCGGTGCGACGTAAAACAAATTGAAATAAAAATATCGATGACTGTAATTTTTGATGATGTAAGTGCTTCAAGAATTTACTGCAAGATGAACTGTGCAACTTTAGTAGGGGGAAGAGTTGCGGGAAAATGGCACCAGTACATGTCCACTTGAGGCTCCGTGACGCAGGCGGTAGTGCTCCGGCCTCTCACCGCTGGGTTCCGTGGTTCAAATTCCGGTCACTTCCTGTGAGATTTGTGCTGAACAATGCGGAGGCGGGACATGTTTCTCATTACAACAACACTCTCCAATATCATTTCATTTCATCTGTCATTCATTAATCATTGCCCCAGAGGAGTGCGACAGGCTTCGGCAGCCGGCACAATTCCTATCCTCGCCGCTAGATGGAAACTTCATTCATTCCATTCTACAGTGACTCTATGTCACTGTATTCATTCCTGACCCGGTCGAATGACTGGAAATAGGCTGTGGATTTACATGTCCACTAATGTTGATTGAGTTGAATTGTTAAGAGCTGTAGAGTACTACTTTACCATACCTGCACATAACGCAGCTGTAGAGACAATATTTTCTCTTCTAAATTTTCAGTGAACGGGCGAGCGAAATAAGCTTGCAGTTGCAAATGTAAAACAATTGTTAATTTTCTGTATAACAAGAAAAATGTAACGTATACGATACCACGGCAGCATTGTCCCTTTTCCGGGGATTTCGTGGAACGCAGAGGTATAAGAAGAGGCCGCGGTGAATGGGTGGACAGGGAAATGACCAGAGCATATGTTAAAGCAATTATATTTCTTTCCTTTTTATTTTATTTTAAAATTTGATAGATAATCTGAATGAACAACAACAAATAACAGTTAAATTCAATAACAATGAGCTCGTAAGGTCGGATAACAACAGTGGACTATACTTCCAAAAATCAGGTACAAACTAGAGAAAATTATCAACAGAATAATATACAAGGGATGAGCGTAATCACTCTGAACCAGTACACTTTTATAAGACCATGTTTGTTCCACTCATTTTAATTCTAGGAGACATGGCTCCGAAAGGTTACTGTAGTCCAGCCTCTAGGAGGCACAAGCTTCCTACAAAGTTATGTCTTACAACTTTCAGAAAATTGTGTGTGTTTACAGTTATTTCTGCTCAACAATCTGTTACACACTCGTTTATCAACAATTACCAAAACTACAGGGGACAATGAGTGCCCAAAAAATAAAAGGTATACACGAACGGTCATGTGCAAAAGGCTAGGGGGGCGAAACACTTGCACTCCTTTTAGGAAAAGTTCTTAAAACCCTAAATGGGTGTACGGCCCGAATTTGCAGAGGCTAGGCCTATACTACAGAGAGATCACTATACAAAACTATTATACGCCGGAGGAGTGTGAGGAATTCAGAGGTTTAGAAAATTTAGGGTGAACACTCTTTGTTCCCTTAATTTACATGTTCCCCAGCAGGGACTTGAACAGAGTCCTCAGACTTGCCAAAAATTTACATTTAAACTATGAATTTAGAACTTTACATTAATCAAAGAAGTTTGAAACATTCCCCTCGAGTTATCTGCCTGGAGCAATCACATGTTAACAAATTTCTGTTATTACCTTGAGTAGTTGGGCCATCCAAACGACGACAGGCAGCCCCTGCCTCCTTATTTCGCCGCACACACACTAGACCGGTGCGATGAAGCTGACAATACGGCCCTAAAGCGCCCAGCTTTTATAGCATTTCAGAGGGGAAGATTCCAGAACTCTCTTGAGATAAGCAGAAAGCCTGCACACACACACACAATTTTAGAGAAATATACACAAAATTTCTGATTGGTTAATAACTTAAAGAAGAAGGAAGCCGTGGGAGTATTGACGACATTGACACATTAAAAAACCTACAAATCTTAAGGTTTGCCACCTCCAAAACAAAATGAAATTCCATTCAGAATTAATTGTCCTTAATCTTGCCAGAGGGGGCACATACGCCGATGGTAGAGATATCTAATGGTTAAAGTCTAAGTATCTTGAGTTACATTAGTTCGAGATTCCTAGCACAGATGGCCCTCTAGAAGGCGCGCAGTTCAACGGGACGGAGAAGGTGTACCCGCGGTACAGTCTCTAAAATGGAGTTTCTAAAAAATGAGTCCAAGACAGTGAAACATATCTGAAATAATCTACTGGACAGGAATTCACTCAATTCTTAAACTTTGCAGTATGGAAACTTCCCTGCTTTTTCATTTTCAAATATAGTAACTCTATCATAAGGAGAAGTAGCAACAGTGCATAACTCGGAATCAGTAGGTGACGCGGATTTGGATCGTTTGATGTGCCACTCGTTAACGAGGATCGTGCGCAAGGAATAACTGAACGTCAAGTGGCATTACTCAGATTACAGTACAGTAAACTGTGATTACGGTAATATCTCAAATGACAATGACACAAGGAGGAACTAAAGGATAACAGGCTCGTGGATGTTAGGTGACTGATTCTATCTTAAATATAGAGTCGGGATCTCCAGTTTTATATGGAATCCGAAGCTCAAGGACGTAACTTTTCAGTTCAAATATTCCATATGCATTGACTGGGTTCGAATCACGACTACCTTGGTGAGGAGCCAGTGACGATATCACCCGACGGTTACATCTTCTTAAAACGAAATTGAAACGTGCCCTATCTCTCGCAAGTCTTACTTCATCGGTATCGAAAGAGTTATGAATAATAATAATAATAATAATAATAATAATAATAATAATAATAATAATAATAATAATAATAATAACCAACTAACCCCATGGCACTACAGCCCTGAAGGGCCTTGGCTTTCCAAGCGACCGCTGCTCAGCCAGAAGGCTTGCAGATTGCGAGGTGTCGTGTGGTCAGCTCGACGCATCTCCTCGGTCGTTATTCTTGGCTTTCCAGATCGGGGCCGCTATCTCACCGTCAGTTAGCTCCTCAATTCTAATCACGTAGGCTGAGAGGACCTCGAGCCAGCCCTCAGATCCACGTAAGAATCCCTGACCTGGCCGGGAATCGAACCCGGGGTCTCCGAGTAAGAGGCAGGTATGCTACCCCACACCACGGGGCCGGCACAATAATAATAATAATAATAATAATAATAATAATAATAATAATAATAATAATAATAATAATAATAAAGTTTCAACTATCGTGTACAGACTTTTACTTTGCATATTTTTCATATATTTTTTTTATTTATTCCAATAATGGCCAAATTTGGACCGCGTAAAACCTAAAGCTTTCTCACCAGTCTTTTCTTATCTTTTCAGAACATCATTCTTTCACTTCTTGTCTTTCTCTGCTCTTCGCGATGCTGTCAGTTTGGACCTACTCTTTGGCTGCTTCTCCTGTAATTTTTGGAGGTTGCCGATTCGACTCCTGTTGTGGTTCAACTCTGTCGTATTCCCAATCTCTTCTGCGTAATTCTTCACCACCACCACCACCAATTTCGTCGTAGTTTATTATTATTATTATTATTATTATTATTATTATTATTATTATTATTATTATTATTATTGGGTCGTGAATAGCGTAGTGGCTTAGCATTTAGAGTTCCATCCAGACGGCCGAGATTCGATTCCTGCTCGATTCCGGGTTATAATTCGCACCTAAATCACGTGGTATCAGGAAACTCATCCGCGTTATACCCGCAGGTAAAACCTACAATTTATGTATTTTTAATCTATTTATTTATTGATTGATGTGAAAGTGTACAGGCTCTATATGCAATTAATTACCTCCGTAACAATGAATAAGTATCCATCTATATTTATGAAATAAAAAATTAACAATTAAAAACAATTTATAACAAAAATCACAGTAATATGGCCACTTAAAATTATAAGGAAATTAAAAATGCGCAATGAAAATCACACGGTAATCGAAAGCTAAACAAAAAAATATAATAAAATCAAACATAAAACACATATAAGTACACTGGAAGAAATTATGAGTAACGGAAAGAAAGTTCTATGGTCACTCATAAGCCAATTTAAATATAATTGTTCATACATTATACATTTCATACATTCCTTTTCGTTGGCAGACGAAGCCTTACTTCTTCCAGAAAAAATACTGTGTCGTGATAACAGGCGAGACCGCCATGGACGATGATCTTCGCCAGTGGTTTTCCGGACGTAGATAACACTAGCAAATGTACCCGTGCTTCGCTACGGTATTCTACATTGTATTCGAATATCGAAGTAAATACTGTACATACAGTAAATAAGATTGTTTTAAAATGGCATGTCTCTTAGCGTTATCCAAGAAACAGCATAGGGAGGTTCCCAATACGGTGTTTCCAATGTAAAGTGCTTGTTACGGATTTGTGATGATAACGGCAGCCTCACTTGCCTATTGCCATTCACAATCGAGTGTGGAAGTTTTCATTATAATTGCAGGCCCCATCGCCTACTGCGCTGTCACAATCGATTTGGGAGTTTTCGTTACAATGGCAGGCCCCCTTTCCTACTTCCAGACAGATTACAGTTTTCATTAGAATGTTTGGCAACTTCCCTACTACCAGTCGAAGTTGAGTTGTGCAGTTATAATTATAATGACAGGCCCCTTTTCCTACAGCCAGCCAGCTTACTACCAGTCACACCAAGTTGGTGAGTTTCCATCAAAATAGCAGGCCACTATGCCTAATACCAGGCACATGTTAGATGGATACATTTGTTTATAAGGGCGGGTACCCTTGCCTACAGCCAAACAAAATCGGGTAGGGGACTTTTAAACAACAATGCATGCTCCCTTGCCTTCTGCAAGTCAAATCGAGAAGTGAATTATTCACTACAATGGTAGGCCTTCCTTACTAATGCCAGTTACACAGGTGTTGGAGAAGGACCCCATTCCTACTGCCAGTCAGTGTGTGGGGAGTACTGATTACAATAGCAGACACACCCTTTCTCGATCGCTACAACAAGACATCAGTGAATATATATAGGTCGACATACGAAAGTATATGCATGCTTAAAATATTGCAGACCTTCATTTACAGATTGACTGCTGCAAAACGGTACGTCATATCGACAAAGGATTGTACCATAAGACGTCAGATTTAGCGGCCTAAATGGCTGGTCGTATGATATCTGATCTATTCATGGGTCAGATTGAGTTATAAACGTTGAATAGGGTAAATTTTTTGTAAGATTATCTCACATTGCATTACTTTTCAGATAATTATGTGACAGCTACATACATAGCATTTGGCTCACATATGGCTACTGGGTGGGCCAATTTTCGTGTAGGGTTTGATGATTCTATCTTTGTTATAAGTGATTGAAAGTATGAATTATGCATGTGAAAAGTCCAAATTTACTTAACATCGAGAAATAGACAAAAATCAAACATAAAAGGGATACAGATACAACAAAAAGTCATAAGACCAAGGTTGTAGATCACTCCAAATTGAACAGAGATTTTGCCTGCCCTTATGTGATAGGACTTCGCGAAGATCTGCACCATCAATAAAATTGCCTCCATATTTCGATATTCTTCGGGGAAAAAAGTGAAAACTTTAAAGCTCTTGGAAATGTTCTGTCCGTTACAGGGTAAACCGTATAATTTTGCCAATTTTCTGTTTTCTTGTTCGTCTGGCAGATTATGCCGCAATGTGGATTTTGGGCGAGGAGTGTTAAAATTAGGACTTTCATGAAACTAAACCAAAAAATTATGCAGATGGTTGATATTATTACCCCTTAAACGCGTAGCTGTGCGAACATTTCGCCAAAATAGTCAATGTACAGGCACACAGTCGTTAGGATTTTACTTATATAGATAAATAAGGAATCTGCTCCACGTACAACACCTTTTGGTCTATGTCTGCTGGACTTACCCTGCAAAACCGACCATTCATGATATCTCCCTTATTAATCTTTCTGTCGAGAAAATACACATGAAAAAAAAACTTTTAGAAATGGATTTCCAACAAATTTGGTCGATTTCCAGTCAGGTTGGTCATGTACTGTATATATTGTGGAAGAGTAAATTCACCATTTCGGTTCCCTATAAACCGCCAGTCCATTCCAGGAACAGGAAATGTTACTGACCTTTAAAATCTACCTTTGGAAAGGTGAATGCTAAATATAAAGTTTGGTTCAAATATCTTCAATAGTTTTCAAGTTGTAAGAAATACGCTCAACACGCGCCCGTTCTTAAGTTAAGTCCGGTTAATTATATCTCCCTTATAAATCCTCTTACCGAAATGATGCACATGAGAAAAAAGGTTTAAAAATTAATTTCCATTAAGGCAGGTAGATTTCTATTAAGTATGGTTGTGTACATTTTGTGGGAGTGCAAAATCACGGTTTCGGATTCTATTAAACCCCCCAGTCATTTCATGGATTTAGAAACAGTATTTGCCCTGAAACCTACCCAAGGACAGGTGGATTCTAAATATGAATTTTGGTGGAAATATATCCAGTAGTTTCCAAATTATAGACAAACAGACAAACAGAAAAACAGACACCAAAGCTAAAAGTATGCAGATGGTCATTATTACACCTGAAACGGATAACTGTACAGAAATGTCGCCAAAATAGTCAATGTACAGACACACTCTAGAAGTGCAGACCTTTACTTCGAGAGTTACTGCTTTGAAACTCTGCGACATATCTGCAAACGGACCTCACCATCAGACGCCACTTTCAATGTTCTACATGGTTGGTCCCATGACATCTTCTCGTATCTCCTATATTTATGGGTTAGATTGAGTTAGAATCATTGGGTGTGAAATTTTGTACAGTTTTCGCATACTACTTTATATTTGTGATACTCATGTGACAGATAGAATCATAAAATTTGGCTATCACATTGCCACTGGTCATGCCAATGTGCGTGCCGAATGTCATGATTCTATCTTTCCTGTAAGTGTGCCAAATTAATGTTAACATATACGTGTGAAAGTACAAAATTAACTTGAAATCGAGAAATACAGCTCTATTTAACGTATAAGGAATAGAAATACGATAAAAAGTCATAGGACCATAGTTGTAGATCTCTCCAAAATGAAAGGCGCTTGTGCTTTCTGATTTGTGATAAGACTTAGAGATTAGCCACCTATTATCCCGAAACGAAGGTGTGCACCGTCGTTAAAATTGCATCCATATTTCGATATTTTCCGGGGCCGAAAGTTATACATTTGCATAGCTTAGAATATTTCCTCAAAGGAAAGAGTGTCAAGCTTTCGGGATTAGCACTCGCATACATATGGTGTAATTAAGGAAGAAAATAATTCAGTAAAGAAAGTTGAAATTAATAGAAAATGGATTAAAACTGAGGACAGCCGGATGACGACAAATATGTAAATACCAAATGAATGTATTGGAAAATCAAATGCCCCTCAATAAAATATGCTGGTGTGAGTTATGGATATAAGAAAGAGGTAACAGAGGAGAAATTTAGGCGCAGGCATTCTTAGGTCAACAGATAAGATGACTAATGGTGTTATTACTTAAGCTATTCGAGGACGGTTATAAACTCCAACGATATTCCGCCAATATCCCGCAGAATGGCCGATTGACGCCCTCTCTTGCCTTCTACCCAAGGAACAACCATGAATTTAAAGGTATGATGAGGAAAATGGCAATACGTTACTTCCCTGCTGGCAAGCAGTCAGGGACGTTGCCATGGCAACCTGTACGTTCGTTGTCGGTCTGTCGGTCACACACGCAGACCATGATACCCGAAGAAAATAGTAAATTTCTCCGTCATTTCAATAGTAAGGTAAATTATGAACATAACGAAAGTTGTTTATAATGAAGAGACGTTTCACTTACGGTCCACGGAGTTTACAGGAAATCAATAGTAAAAGAGAAAATGGAGGAAAACTGTTCTGGTTTTCCTATAAATCCCCGTCTAATCAAAGATTTTAAAATGAAATGCATATAAAAACCTTCCTCGGGGTGAGTATAATCCAAATATGAAGTTTGGTTGAAATCTATCCAGCCGCTATGCCGTGATGGTGGAACAAACAAACAAACAAACAAACAAACAAACAAACAGACAAACAGCCACGAAAAGTAAAAACCACCGATTCGGTCTTGAGTTGACCTAAAACGGATAATTATCTGAAAAATTTGCAAAACAAACGAAATTACAGACAGCGGACCCCCTACAACTTTATTTATAAGATTAGTTTCAAACGGTTGAATTTGTGCATGCCGGAACTGGCGACAGTGGTACCAGTTATCGCACCGGACACGATATCTCCCACGTAGTAAGTACTTGAGGTCACAATAACTGTAAATAATAATAATAATAATGATAATAATAATAATAATAATAATAATAATAATAATAATAATAATAATAATAATAATAGAATCCCACTGTCGGCAGCCCTGAAGATGGTTTTCCGTGGTTTCCCATTTTCACACCAGGCAAATGCTGGGGATGTGCCTTAATTGAGGCCACGGCCGATTCCTTCCAACTCCTAGCTCTTCCCTGTCCCATCGTCGCCATAAGACCTATCCGTGTCGGTGCGATGTAAAGCAACTAGCAGAAATAAAGACTTCAACTACCGAATGTACTCATTTTGATTTGACGTCATTTAGGCTTTCTGCGTTTCAGTTTTGGCGATTCTTTTTACTCAATCAGATGGTAGAGAAACGTCCACGGACGTCCATAATCAAAACATTATAGCCACTACACATTTGTGACTGTGTGAAGACGTTTGGGCGTTCTATGGCTGAGTTAATTAATTTTTATAAGTGAACTCCGCTGACCGTCACCACATCGAGGCGTTTTGAAATGTGGTGCTGGCAATATATTTTTTCGTATTCCATGTACAGCACACAGAACTAACGCATCCATTCTTGATTAAATCCGACCACAAGGACGATTGTTAACCCTGGTACAGAGGAGAATCCTTACATTCTTTAGAGCCTATCGCTCGCAGCCCCAACGTGGAGAAGCGGGTGGTCCAGAGGAAGTCTACGCGAAATGACGACGCGACAGGTCGCTAACCCGTTGGACTGACCTCGCAGAAACCCAGCTTAACACCATCCTGGAGCAAACGACGCCCCTGGCTGAACACCGTAGTCAATAGCGAGGAGCAGTACGATATGCACTATTGCCAACGTACCTTAATCAAACCATTATAACCACCACCCGTCTTTTATCGCGTTTGAAATACACCAAATGTGTTACCCGAGATCGTTTGCTTGCCGATATCGCACGACATGGAGTGAGGAAAGGTCTTTTTGCACCTTCCAAAAGTTCGACTACTTCTGCCGGATTTGAACCCGTGATCAGGATTCGGAGGCGACGCTCTACCATTGATCGGGCGAGTTGGCCGTGCGGTTAAGGGCGCGCGTCTGTGAGCTTGCATCCGGGAGATAGTAGACGTTTGGGTCACGTAGCTATCAACTTGCATTCAGGATCATGGATTTGAATCCCACTGTAGGCAGACCTGAAGGTAGTTTACCGTGGTTTCCCATTTTCACACCGAGCAAATGCTAGAGGGCTGTACCTCAACTAAAGCCGCGGTCGCTTCTTTACTCTTCATTTTCCTAGTACGCCTCTCCAGTGGCGATTGGGCTTTCAGTGGCAGCTGAGAGTGGAGCTGTTGGAGATTCAACCAGCCTTCAGGTCGAAAACATAACCACGATGCATTACACAAAAAAGAGTTGTTAGAACTAGATTTCTCAGTATGCGCAAATAAAAGCGAAGAATTGGCATTTATGAGGAGACTTTATTGTACACCAGGAGATGGGATGTGAATAGGGTAGTGGTGTATTTGTTGTCTTACATCCCAACAAACCAAGTTCGAATCCTGACGCTACCCGGTAAAAGAAGAATACATGATATCAGGAAGGACATTCAGCCTTTTGCAGTTCAAAATCAGCTCCAACGACCCCTGAAATCACCAGAATACACTATACTCATTTTGTATACTTGTCCGGCTCCTTGGCTGAATGGTCAGCTTACTGGCCCGCGGTTCAAAGGACCCCGAGTTCGATTTATGGCCGGGTCGAGGATTTCAACTGCGTATTCGCTAATTCCTCTGGCTCGGGGAGTAGGAGTTTGTGTTCGTCTAAATACACTTGTCTTAATATACGCACAACACACTACACTACCACTCTCCACAGAAAGACGCAACGGTGTATAGGTCCTTCCACGAAGTGTTGGGGTCGTGGAGGGTATCCGGCCGTAAAACTTGGTCAAATCCACATCGAATGCCGATCCCAGTACATTTGGAGAAAAGACGAATGCAAGTTGATAGCTACGTGACCTTACATATATTAAAGGATGTGTACAAGTATTTCATTCTACTGCCTCCAATTAGAAATTGCCAAATAACAACAAAATTAAATCTAAAGAGTTGCTATTTTGAAAGAAAGGAATATGTTACAAAAACATAAGAGCCGATGGGAAGTTTTTAGGCCTTGAACTTGTTCGTTAGTTGTTAAATAGCTTTCTTAGAACGCTTACTTTAAACCTTTCAGGCAGTGAGACGCACTTCAGAGCAAGCTCTTTCCAGTAATTGGCGAACCCCGTTGTTATTGCACGTCAAGTTCCAATCAATAACTCTATAACTGGAATGGATTTGAGCTTGTATTTTTCTTGGTAATAGGGTGTGGTACTTTCATAGACTTCACACTTCTCTCTTATGTTCACCGGTTTTCGTAGGTTACCATTCTGATGATCAGGTATATAAACTGGGCCACAAACTATGAAGATGTAAATAAAATAAAATAAAATAAAATAAAATAAAATAAAATAAAATAAAATAAAATAAAATAAAATAAAATAAAATAAAATAAAATAAATAATAGTGCAATACGAAACGAAATTATTATTATTATTATTATTATTATTATTATTATTATTATTATTATTATTATTATTATTAGTTACATCCTAATTCGTGAACCATGGGCAACGGCTGAATGGCCTAGTAAATGGTCCTGAGAGACAGTGTAACATTAGTACATAGTATCACAGAACCACAAAATAGTGATTTACATCCTCCACATAGGGTTGGCGTCAGGAAGGGCATCCGGCCGTAAAAGGGGCCAAATCCACATCTTGATCCAGCTCGCATCCGCGACCCCACAGGTGTTGGAAAAGCGGCAGGAGAAAAAGAAAAAGAGTAGCTTATCCGAATTCTAAGAATGGTTACGTAGCGCATACCTATCTACGAAAAATCACTGTAATATTTGTCCCAAATGGAACCTAATAATTACTAGGAATGCAATCGTTACAAGTAATTCGATTACTTTTACTCAATTACTTCCCAACTCTACTTTACCCAAAAAAGCGTCAAGGCCAGGGAGGTGACCACCCTGATCGAGGCTTAGCTATGAGAATCTTAAGAATCAATTGATTTATCTGCAAAGTAAATGGCAAATGATTTGAAACGCTAGAAGTCATTATCTAAAATCAAAATGATGGTAAAACGGCACTTCGAAAGCTCCAAGGCATCGTATTTAGTCTCACCTAGTGCTAACATTAATTAAAAGATAAATAAAAATCACAAAATGAAGAAACATCTATTCCTCGCAAAATTTTTGTCTTATTCCATTCCCAAATGAAAAAACAAAGTCAATATTTTCCTCAAAATCAGCGAACTGTAAAGTAATTTTACTGATTACTTATTGAAAAAGTTCGCCTGTGTGGTGCAGTGGTTAGTGTGATTAGCTGCCACCCCCAGAGGCCCGGGTTCGATTCCCGGCTCTCCCACGAAATTTGAGAAGTGGTACGAGGGCTGGAACGGGCTCCATTCAGCCTCGTGATATCAACTGAGCATAGGGATGTTCGATTCCCACCTCGGCCATTCTTGAAGTGGTTTTGCGTGGTTTCCCATTTCTCCTCCAAGCAAATGCCGGGGTGGTACCTAACTTTAGGCCACGGCCCATTCTTTCCCTCTTCGTTATCCATCCCTTCCTAAATTCCCATCCCCCAACAAGGCCTCTGTTCAGCATAGCAGGTGAGGTAGCCTGGGCGAGGTACTGGTCCTCCTCTCCAGTTGAATCCCCCAACCCAAAGTCTCACGCTCCAGGATACTGCCCTTGAGACGGTAGAGGTGGAATCCCTCGCTGAGTCCGAGGGAAAAACCAACCCTGGAGGGTAAATGGATTAAGAAAGAAAGAAAGAAAGAAAGAACGAAAGAAAGAAAGAAAGAAAGAACGAAATACTTATTGAAAAAGTCATTTCTAATTGTGAGTTAAATTCTCAAGTAACTGTAATTCATTCCAATTACATTTTTCTTGTACTCTTCCCATCGCTGTTTTTTTTTCCCATCCGGACACTGAATTAATTCCTGTCGGGCTGAGTGACTCAAACGGTGATGGCTTTCTGAACAATGATTGGAGGGTTCGTTCCCGCTTGAGTCCGGTTGTATGCCACCCTTGTATCACTAGATTGACCGACACGTAAAAGAAATCCCGTGGGTCAAAATACCGGCATCTCCAAAAACCGTAAAACTAATTTTTGGGACAGGGGCCTTGTCGGGAAATTATTATTTCTGACCGAGCACTTATCTCTCGACTGTGAGTGCCATGCTGCCATTGTTCCAGCTGTTGTGCCAGTATTACTTTTATATCTGTTATTCCCGGCTTATAAATGAGCTTTCAGGCCAGTACTGCTAGTTCGTCCGAAAACAATGCGATTTAAGGATTGTCTCATTTCAGAACTCATATTCTAATAAAACATATTGTGCCCTTTTAAAGGCACCCAAGGCGGTGGTCTTCTTTCTTGATATGTGCGCCGGCTGCTCCTGAAAATAACGACATTTTAAAAAAATACCTACCGCCTCATGTAGACTCTTCTTCCTCAGAGGTTGTGCGTCCTTCGATCCCTCGGGTTGATGGGCCACACGTCGATCGGGGGGTGAGGAAATGAAAGATGGGGTAAACTAAACTATTAAATGACGGTACCCAAAGACTGAATTAAAATTTAAATAAATAGAATGGTTTATTTAACAAAATTTGCAAAGTGTAAATGAAAGTAAAATGGTGTGAAATAAAATAATGTGAAATGAAATTAAAATTTAAATAATTAAAAGATCTGCATTACAATAAATAAATTATCTGTCTTAATAAAAATTTCGACTGTAGGTCGATTAAATTTTAGTGTTCTGGATTATATCGAACCACTGTCTCCATGACGATGACGTGACCACATTTAAACACTGGTCAGAAATACAGTCGCATTTGAATAAATGATTTACAATACCTTGGAACATGTCCTCTCAAAATAAATTTCAGTGATTAATTAGTTAATTTATTAATTCATCCAATTGACATTGACTTGAGGTGTCTATCAAACATTTAACCCATGTTTAAATTCATTTGGGAGGCACCCAACTCTAAAGTAATACTAGAATGCACTAACCATGTGTAACAATAAAAGAAAAAGAGGAAAAATAAAACAACCATGAACATGGTACTTTATCCGTTATATAACGTTTGCCACATATTTAAACTACTCGTGGCTGAAAACAAGAAAATTTATTGAACCAAAAACCTGAGTGCTACCATCACTCATTTGTTTTGTTAAACCTTATTTACTTAACTGTGATATTCTGGACTCTTAAAATACTTGAATTAATTAGGCCAAGTGTCTCAAGTTTACATCTCAAATGAAAGCGTTCCCTTTACATCGTTAACTTTACCTGGTTTGCCGCTGCCTGCATTTTCATTGCGAATGCACATTTGTGTGGTACCAACTCTAGATGGAGGCAGATTTCGTCTTATTTATGTAAGTCATCTACGGCACTTGTGATACAACTGCTTATTAAAGATCGCTTCATTTGCCTAACTGAAATGTAGTGGATTTCTAAGACTTGGTGATTACTGACTGTCTTTTGGTATGAGCATACCACTACTATGGTTTTGACTATGAACTAATCGATGGTCTCTTACCCTAACACATGAAATCTTATTTACATAAATAAACATGTCAATGGAGAAACACTGCTCCCAAGAAATACTGAAATTAAAATAACCTGACTACACCTATTTTATTTTATTTACAGACATTAAATCAAACACAATTCACGTAGCAGATTTTAAAATAATACGGTGACAAAATATATACCAAAAAAATGATATCATAATAAAAATTTATATCCCAAAAATCGCTGCTTAATAAAATTTAAAATAAAAATGCGCAATATCGCAGTATATAATATCACCCTGATTCAAGTAGCAAAATTATGTGAATTTGATGGCAATCTTCTCAGCTCAGACGAAAATGTCTGGACATGACACTATTCAATCTTTACGGACAATAATTATTGGTATTACATGTCATCAACGATTATACATGACTGTCGAAACACACATTGATCGGTCGCTCTGTTCACAATTTACCTCGGACTCTAAATTGCATATTCTGAGCATCTACTTTCCCTGGAATTTATTTGAAACAATACAGGCTTTCCGCCTACAACCATAACACATGACGTAGCATATTTAACACTCTCGGTTAAATTATTCATCTCTCAATTCTATTTATTCATCAATATTCTCAACGTAGTAACTCATAGTACGGCCTCGCTCGTATCCGGCGGGCGAAATAACTGTGTCGTTCACACATCCATTTTTACGACATTATTAATGACATGGTCCAAATATCACATTTTCCATTTTTCAACGCAGATCATCAGGGATATTACTATTACTTTGCTCGTTATTTTGATCATCCACCGTTTCACATATTATGAAATATCAGAGCTAACTTATCAATGGCTTCCTGTCCCTAATTAATTAACCGAAATAACGAGATTGCCTCTCAAAAACACGGCTATCGTATGTGTAACCACGTTTACATAAAGAAATGAACTCTCGCGTATCAACCAGATCGTCGCTAAGTACAAAGTATGAGAGCTACCGGAAACGGTCATCTGAAGAATGATTACAGAACATGAAATAATAAACTGAATGCGCTAATAGCAAAAATAAACATTTAAACTAACATGGCGGCATCTACAAAATCAAAACGTCAACAAAATATCGGTCATTACCACAATTATTATTATTATTATTATTATTATTATTATTATTATTAACATCACTTTAAAAATCTGCACTACACCGTATGTAAATTTCTTAGTGAAACAGGATTCTCATATGTCTAAAATGACTTACTTCAAAATGATCCAGAAATAATATGAAAAACATTAACTTAAGGAAACTGCGCAAATAACACTCGCTAACACTTATTTATTATTATTATTATTATTATTATCATTATTATTATTATTATTATCATCCTAATTTTTTATAATTACTATTACTATGACACTATGGCATTTATACTCCGGGTCGCCAAATATAATCGTCGTAGTCTCAAGTTTAACTCAAAATGAAAATGATATCAAACTATAATTAATATCATCCAACACGTGAATTATTTACAGTCCTATCTAAATTCTAAACTACATTTTTGATCATCGATTGTCCATAGTCCTACCTATTTACATATTTACATTCTGCTCATTTACCTTATTTGTGCCGGAGGCAGGTCAGATCATCCTCCGGACCCCGTCATGATGAATTTAGTATTCCATCTTCAAGCTGATGTTATCCAAGAGGTCACACACGCAAACTTGATGCATTTTTACAATAGCGTTGCACACGTCCATATTTATATTAGCACTCGCATTTTTAACACTCCTGCGAAGAATATTCAATGACACTGCATTGAGCACCTGACGTGAAGTTGAAAGTCTGGACTCCGCTACCTGCCTGCTGTCGTCTCTCTCTCACCCCTCTCAGTTTGTTTGTGTAAAGGCTTATTGGTTATTCACCTTTTCTGACCATAACACTGGACTCAAGGTCTTAGTGCGGCAGCATTCCACAAGCGAAACAAAGTTTTTCTCCCTGTAACTGGCTTGACTAATTCTGCTCCCAAATATCTCAATTGCAATAATAGTTCTATGAGAATGTGGAAGAATTTAAATGTAATGTTCCCGATGATGTGGAGAATTTTATAATAATCGTCCACCAAAATATGACTTTTCCACGAAATATACAAGCTACACATGAACTAGGAAAAATGTTATGCAGCTACGTGTTACGAAGAGATTCATTGTTCATTCCGGTCCTAGCATGTTATAAATTCATTCAAGGCAAGTGTTGAAAATATAACTACCATTGTCACTTGTTAATTTAATTACCTGATTATCTCTGCATAAACTAAAGTAGAATAAAAGTTTGCCAAAGTGTTCATTTCGGCTAAGATATTACTCACACAAATAAATACGTTACTCACTCGGATGTCAACTACTGCATAAGACACTGAAGATTCTTACAAGACTGCGAATTCTCACAGGACTGCGATTCACCACAAGACTGAGAATTCCGACGAGACTGAGATTTCGTATAAGACTGAGGTTTCCTACGAGACTGAGGTTCACCACACTGGTGTCTTCGTTTTTTTAAACAGTCCTCCCCCCACTTCGAAAATAGTTCTGTGGAAGGGATGTGGCATAATAATTCTGCACTTGGGACCGATTTATCATGTGTCCGTAGGTTAGAATTTTAGGAAATGTGCTCAAAATATTCCTAATTTTGGTCCGATTTATGTGTTACATTGCGTTATGAGAAACGATCATAGGTTCATTTATACGACGGCGCGCGTCACTGGCTCTATTTTCTACAAGAGTATGGCGCCTTCCCGCCATGACTGTTCATTTCCTGGGCGATACCACTCTTCCATGTAAAGTTGAAAATTTCTTATTTAACCACTGATTAACCACACGTTTGCACTGATAAATCCTCATATATTGCTTGGATGTCAGGAAACAATATTTCACAGCTACTTCGGGCACCAAATCGCGAAATACTAACTGTAGATTCCCGCTATTGACAAGACATTAAAATTTGCAATTTTGTGATTGGCTGAGACGTTCGCGCTCTTAGTAGTTTGGATTCTTCCATTTTCTGCTAAGGGATGACTGGTATTATTCGTGTCTCACTCGCTCTTCTAGGCAGGGCAAATTTCGACGTGCGGATTCACGTGGGAACTGGATAGAAAGTTTCCACTTCTCGTCGGCATCATAAAACATAATTGGACGTACCACTCAGGTTAGCTACTTCCTGTTCGTGCCTTAAGACGTATTCTGTGGATATATTTTCAGTCTGAACGGCGCCTGGCTGTTGCTTTGTGAGACTGCAAGCTTCTCCCAGCATACTGCAGTATTCCCATATGCGAATTATTAAACATTTAATTTATGCATTAATTATGCACATTCGCTTATGGGTGCAATATTTCTTTCTTTCTTTCTTTCTTTCTTTCTTTCTTTCTTTCTTTCTTTCTTTCTTAATCTGTTTACCCTCCAGGATTGATTTTTCCCTCGGACTCAGTGAGAGGGATCCCACCTCTACTACCTCAAAGCCAGTGTCCTGGAACGTGAGGCTTTTGGTCGGGGGGATAAAACTAGGAAAGAGGACCAGAACCTCACCCAGGTGGTCTCACCTGCTATGCTGAACAGGGGCCTTGTCGGGGAATAGATTGATAGGGATAGGCAAGGAAGAGGGAAGGAAGCGTCCATGGCCTTAAGTTAGGTACTATGCCGGCATTTGTCTGGAGGAGAAGTGGGAAACCATGGAAAACCACTTCCAGGATGGCTGAGGTGCGGATCGAACCCTCATCTACTCAGTTGGGCTCCCGAGGCTGAGTGGACCCCTTTTCAGCCTCACTTTCAAAATTCCGTGGACCGGGCGAGTTGGTCGTGCGCGTAGAGGCGCGCGGCTGTGAGCTTGCATCCGGGAGATAGTAGGTTCGAATCCCACTATCGGCAGCCCTGAAAATGGTTTTCCGTGGTTTCCCATTTTCACACCAGGCAAATGCTGGGGCTGTACCTTAATTAAGGCCACGGCCGCTTCCTTCCAACTCCTAGGCCTTTCCTATCCCATCGTCGCCATAAGACCTATCTGTGTCGGTGCGACGTAAAGCCCCTAGCAAAAAAAAAAAAATTCCGTGGCGGAGCTGGGAATCGAACCCGGACCTCCGGGAGTAGCAGTTAATCACGCTAACCACTACGCCGCAGAGGCGGACTTCTTATACAACTACTTTAATAATTATTAAAAAGAGAAGGTGCAAATATAACACATTCTGTACGTTTCCCTACGCGGTTTGGGCCTCGTATCTGCTAGCTTGCATTCGGGAGATATTGGTTTCGAAACTAAGTGCCGGCAGCCCTGGAAATGGTTTTCCGTGGTTTACCATTTTCACTCCGGGCAAATACTGAGGTTGTACTTCAGTTAATGTCATGGGCATTTACTTCCCATTCCTAGCCGATCGGCGCCATAAAATATGTCTGTGTCGCGAAACAAATAGCGAAAGAGAAAGCAACATTATAACTTCTGATAGAACTCACAGTGCGTGTCTTTACAATATTGTTCAGACTGAAGGTACCTTTCATTCCGTTGTTATTCGCTCAATTGTATTTCTTTTCTCTATTCAATATGAGAGTCTTCTTCTTCTTCCTCTTCTTCTTAATCCGTTTACGCTCCAGGGTCGGCATTTCCCTCGGACTCAGAGAGGGATTTCATCTCTACCGTCTCAAGGGCAGTGTCCTGGAGATTTAGACTCTGGGTCGGGGATACAACTGGGGAGAATAACCAGTACCACGTCCAGGCGGCCTCACCTGCTGTGCTGAACAGGGGCCTTGTGGGGGGATGGGAAGATTGGAAGAGATAGACAAGGAAGAGGGAAGGAAGCGGCCGTGGCCTTAAGTTAGATACCATCCCGGCATTTGCCAAGAGGAGAAGTGGGAAAACCACTTCCAGGATGGCTGAGGTGGGAATCGAACCCACCTCTACTCATTTGACCTCCCGAGGCTGAGTAGACCCCGTTCCAGACCTCGTACCACTTTTTGAAATTTCTTGGCAGAGCCGAGAATCGAACCCTGACCTCTGGGTATGGCAGCTAATCACACTAACCACTACACCACAGAGGCGACTATGGGAGTATTCATGGTGCAAAAATAAATTATTTTCTTATGCTATAAAATAATAATAATAATAATAATAATAATAATAATAATAATAATAATAATAATAATAAAACTGCTTTTAGAGGTTTCGGGGTCGCAGATGTGCCGATATTCCTTTTTCCTCCCAGAGGAGTTATTTTACGTTCCCTTAAATCTAATGATACGAAGCTGACATATTTGAGCACGAGGGCTCGAGTTCGATTCCCGGTACTGCCAGAAATTTAAAAAAATCGCGGGATGGGTGGTATGTGATTGAAATGGTACATGCAGCTCACCTCCGTTGCGGGTGATCCTGAAAGCTGTATCATCTCGGGATGAGGACCCGAGTTCACTTTTTTTTTACCTTTAAATAGGCCTACAATTGGGCTGCGCGACGATCGAACGTGCCATGTTCGGCACTGAGCCACTCAGCCCGCCTTCCAAGGTTGTATTCTAGAGGAAGTTTTATCTTTGCTCTCTTCTGAGCTGCGAGCGGAATTGGCCTGATAGTCCGTGGTCCAGCCCAAGGACGGATGTGGTAAATAAGAAATGACGATGCCCTTCAGAACTGCGGACGTTACGCCACGTTATCGTGCTATTGACAAGGTTAATGCCGAGCTCTCCTCCTTTTGATTGCTCACACGTGCCCTTTGATAAGATGGGGAGGGCCAATTGTGTGGTCGCCCTTCCACTCGAGAATAATAAGGGGGGAAATGTCACTTAAAAGCCGATCCTCCGGAATAGTGTCCGTTAAAGGCATTACCCTACCAAAGCGACCCTTAACCAGCCAGATGGCCTGCAGTAACTGCAGTGTCCTCTTGTCACTTTCACCTTCCTCTTCTCTACGAGTCTTCATGGTCTGTATGGATATGGCTCGTTAATTCTGACTAGTTTGAAAATCGATCCTCCGTGGCTCAGGCGGCAGCGCACCGGCCTCTCATCGCTGGGTTCCGTGGTTCAAATCCCGGTCACTCCATGGGAGATTTGTTTTGAGCAAAGTGCAGGCGGAACAGGTTTATCTCCGGGTACTCCGGTTTTCCCTGTCATCATTCATTCCAGTCGTTAATCATTGCCCCAGAGGAGTGCTACATGCTTCAGCAGTCGGCACAATTCCTATCCTCGCCGCTACATGGGGGCTTTATTCCTTCCATTACTGGCCCAGTCAAATGATCGGAAACAGGCGGTGAATGTTTCATATCGCTGAACATTATTTATTAGCAACGGAACTTTGTAAGCATGGGCCATGGTCTATCGTAGTGTTTATCTGGAACTGAGAGACGATGGCGAACTATTTCGACGCCGAGAGGCGGATTCATTCGAACCCATCTGCTTCCACAATTGCTAGTGCATTAATGCGTTAATGCTTTTCTGAACTGAAGGGAATGGATGCAGTTCACCAAGTGCCCCAACACAGTGGTACAGACTAGACCTGACCAATCGATAGACGCAACTTCGCTGTTCAGAGTAACAGCCTTTCCCCCAAGGGCTATCATACGTGCACATGGAGTAGTGGCCATCGAGGAGCTCGGCAGAATTTGATTTTTTGATTTATTTTTATCAGACTCCTTGCATTTATTTTTACTTTCCGACCTCTCTCTAGTCAACTCTTGTTCTCTTCCGACCTCCATAGTATTAGGTTTGCTAGGTGTAAAGGAGTCTTTATTATCTCCCCGTGAGTTGGCCGTGCGGTTCGGGCCATGTAATTGTGGGTTCAAACCCACCGTCGTCAGCCCTGTATGTGGTTAACCCATCAAAGCCTGCTATACGGTAACCGGGATTTGAACCACGGAACCCAGCGGTGAGAGGCTGGCGCGCTGCCGCCTGAGCCACGGACGCTCAATACCGGGAATGCGGTAACCAAACTGATGGCACGATTACTGTGGGACTGAAGTACGATTCCCGACGTCAAGACAAGAGTCAGTGTCGCATGGATGAAATGGCGCCAAGTTACTGGAGTCCTGTGCGATAAGAAAATTTCATTGCATCTAAAGTCTACCGCACAGTGATTAGACAGGTGGGCCTATATGGATCTGAATGCTGTCTAACAACATTGAAGTATGAACAGGTACTACTGGAAATGAAGATGCTGCGGTGGTCCAATGGCTTGATTCGACTAGACTATATCAGGAACGATGAACTCCGGAAGAAATTGAAGCAAGTTTCCCCAGTCACAGAGAAAATGCGTAAATCAAGCCTGCGTTGGTATGGACATTTACTCCGTACCAGTGAAACCTCAGTTGCTAAGACTACCCTTCAACTGATCGTGGAGGGTCGCCGACCTCGAGACGACCTCAAACACGCTGGCTGGACTGGGTAAGCGATGACATGCGGCTCACCAAATTCAGTCCCCGCGACGCTATGGAGATGCTGACCCGTCGGAATTTTGTCCGAAGAGAGTTCTTTTACGTACTAGTAATATTCTAGCGCCATAAGGCTGATTTATTTGAGCAGATTCAAACACCACTGGACTGAGTTAGGATCGAACCTGCTAAATTGGGTTCAGAAGGTCAGCCCTCTACCCTCTGAGCTACACAGCCTAACAGTAGTAATACATGAAATGTCCTCCACTACCATATGCAGACATTTCCTTTCGACGACGCCGTTTAGACTGCCTGCGTGTCAATGCCGACGTTCCATTTAACTCCACCAGATGGCAGAGAAACCCAAACTCTCTTGGTTAAAATGGGAAATTTTAATTAATTTTGTCGGATAAAAAACGAAAGTGTCACCACAGATCTATTAAATGCCAAAATCATACAACATACCGTCCTGTAGAGTGCTGAACGGCCGAATGTCGAGTCCACTCCTAAAAAATCCGACTAGACCTGCCGGGTATGAACTCACGATCTCTGGATTAAGAGGTAAATTCTCTATCACTGATCATTCCGGTTTTCCATTGTTAATATCTGCTCTTTCCTTAACAGCGACTGTATTAAGTCTTTGAAGTTGCGTACTGGAGATCGGTTTCCATGCCAACCAACTGACAGGTTGACAGACACACGGGGCTATGCTAAATGTGGAACTCCTATCGACCAGTAGGGTTGAACAGGGAGCTGGGGCCGACTGGTAATTAGATGGTTCGCCAGTCCCATAACCAACAGCTACGGATATAGTCTGTTAGCAATAACCACATGATTACCTCCAAAACAATAGCAACACAGCTGATATATTTGTACGTCTGTCTGTCTAGGATAATGTAGCATGACAGTTCTGGTGTTATTATTACTACTCGTATTATTACTATTATTAGAGCTGCCTCTGTCAATCAGTGGTAAAGTCTCGGGTTCCGGATCCCAAGATAGCGAGTTCAAGCCTGGCAGAAGTAGTCGGATTTTTGAAGGGCAGAAGACAGTCCGTTCGACAACCCAGGTTGTACGATGTAGGCATGTACCCAACAAAATTAATTAAAAATCAGCCATAGACGTTCAAGAAAGATTCGGTTTACTGTGCTGTCTAGCAGGCCTAGAGTGAAATGGAACGTCAAAATTAACGAGCAGACAGCCAGATTAAAATGTCTGCACACGGTAGCTGAGACCATACGATTATTATTATTATTATTATTATTATTATTATTATTATTATTATTATTATTATTACCGGCTCCATGCCTAAATGGTTAGCGTGCTAGCCTTTGGTCACAGGAGTCCGGGGTTCGATTGCCGGCAGGGTCGAGAATTTTAACCATCATTGGTTAATTTCCCTGGCACGAGGCTGAGTGTATATGTTGTTTTCATCATCATTTCATCCTCATCACGACGCGCAGGTCACCTACGGGTGTCAAATCAAAAGACCTGCACCTGGCGAGCCGAACCCGTCCTGGGATCTCCCGGCACTGAAAGCCATACGCCATTTCATTATTATTATTATTATTATTATTATTATTGTTGTTGTTGTTGTTGTTGTTACAGGGTTACCCGTGGAGCATAAAGAGGTGAAAGAAGGTGCGGGCTTGAATGGATCTAACTACAATATCAAAATTAATTTAAAGCTTAGCCTGAAGGTTATATTTTCAGAACTTCAAACTTAACAATTTTTCATAATAATGAAGCATCAGGTACAATGACCATCTTAAAACAAGTCAAGGAAAATACAAGATTAGTGAAAGTGACAGATTTTGGGCTTCAAGCCCCTCGTTTTACAATTCCTGAGCTCCCAGCCCTCAAATTTACCATTCCAAAAAGAGAACAAATTTAGTCAAGGGCAGAAATCCCCTAACTCAAAGAGCAGTTGCTCCTAAAATTACAATATCTAGCCTTCCAGAGGCACTCTTTACAATTACAAAACTTGAAAAAGAGTTAACAGGCTCTCCGTTTCTTTCAGCCTCATCGAGGCAACCTCAAAAATCTTATACTCTCTGGCCTCCCATGGCCCGACTTACAATTTGAAACAGGGGTATCTTGTACCCAATCTATGAGGCCTTTGCGGAAAAGAACAGGTTAAGTAAATGGCCCGAAACACAAACTGAATGGAGGCGTACTGCGCTCCAAGATAATGAACACCTAAAAAACCTAAAGGGCTCTAGGCCGATGAAACAGGGGCTATTCCCAAACTACTGAGGTGAATCGTATAGAAATTACATTAACACATAACAGTAGGAAACACAGTTAGAGAAAAACCTAGTCCCCCAACCAAGATGAAGGGGAGCTCGAGAGGGTACTTCACTCTCTATCCCCGCTTTACAGTTAAAGATTTTATGAAGTTTTTACATTAACCGGAAGAAAGTTACATTTTAGAAAAGTAGGTTACATAGTTTACGATTCGGACCTTTCCCTCGGATTAAACTGCGGAGGTAGCAAGAAGGAATAAGGTTATGTGGCCATTACCTTATAGATGTTCTAGCTGCCGACGAAAGAGGCCGCCCGCCTCCTGCTTAAGCACACACACTCAGATAGACGACGATCAATTGGCTAAGAAACGTGAAAAGGCGCAGTTTATAAACCCTCAGGGAAGGTTCGAGATCATTCAAGACGAAACTAGCCACACCCTCTCAATTTTATTAGTAGAGTTCAAAAGTAACACTCAGAATCGAACAAGAAGCCTGTGATAGGTGGAAAATTAATTACAGAAATTAGTGATTGTATAGATTCAAAACTGGCGAAAATAAAAAAGGAAATATTGCCAACCCAAAAATAAATGAACATCAATCAGTTACACAAACCTAAAAATACAAAAACTTCTATAAATTATATGTTCTTTCACTTTGCACCAGAGTGCATGGTCATAGTCTTTTGGTAGTGTCATCTGTGGAAAAATGTCTAAACTTCTTGATGAATGGCAAACAAAACAAGGAGAAATTCACTCAGGTTAGGAAACTGCACAATAACAAAATTACATAATATTTCGGTGGTGACACCTTCTGATTAAAGTCCTAAGTTCCTGTTGTAGTTAGTTCCACTTTAGTTCGATAGAGGAGTTCATTTAGGCACTAATTTTGAATGTGCGGCGTCGAGGTGTACCTCCTGGTACAATTATTATTAACAGGGGCAGCTTCCGTGGCCTCTCACCGCTGGGTTACGTGGTTCAAATCCCAGCCACTCCATGTGAGATTTGTGCTGGACAAAGCGAAGTTGGGACAGATTTTTCTCCGGGTATTCCGGTATAACCTGCCATCACCCATACCAGCAACACTCTCCAATATCATTTCATTCATCTGTCAGTCATTAATCATTGCCCCAGAGGAGTGCGACAGGCTTCGGCAGCCGGCACAGTTCCTATCTTCAACGTTAGATGGGGCTTCATTCCATTCCTGACCCGATAGAATGACTGCAAACAGGCTGTGGATTTTTCACTAATGTTATTAAACCGAGTCGAGTGGTCGCGCGAGTTAACATGCTACGGCTATATGGAACCAAGCATTTAGGAGACGAGTAGGTTCGAACCCCGCCGTTGATTGTCCTGAGAATAGTTTTCTGTGATTTCCCATTTTCACTTCCGGGGAAATGCCGGGCCGGTTGCTATTCATAGGCCAAAGCCGATTCCTTCCACCTCCTTAACCTAGTTTCATTCATGTCATCTTCATTAGTTCCTCGACTGAGATCGGCGTCAGGAAGAGCATCCGGCCGTAAAAACATGCCATAATTTTTTTGATATCATCTGATATCCGACCTCGTATCAAGAACAGGAGTGTCAGGTGGACATACATGATTATTATTATTATTATTATTATTATTATTATTATTATTATTATTATTATTATTATTATTATTATTATTATTATTACCGAGCGCGATAGCTGCAGTCGCTTAAGTGCGGCCAGTATCCAGTATTCGGGAGATAGTAGGTTCGAATCCCACTGTCGGCAGCCCTGAAAATGGTTTTCTGTGGTTTCCCATTTTCACACCAGGCAAATGCTGGGGCTGTACCTTAATTAAGACCACGGCCGCTTCCTTCCCACTCCTAGCCCTTCCCTGTCCCATCGTCGCCATAAGACCTATCTGTGTCGGTGCGACGTAAGGCAATTAGCAATTAGCAATTATTATTATTATTATTATTATTATTATTATTATTATTATTATTATTATTATTATTATTATTATTCCTCCTCTGCGAACCATGTGGCCTTGCCGCGGTGGGGAGGCTTGCGTGTCCCAATGAAGCAGATAGCCGAGCCGCAGGTGCAACAATATAGGATGGGTGTCTGTTGAGAGACCAGACTAACGAATGGTTCATCGAAAGGGACCGAGCTCGATAGCTGCAGTCGCTTAAGTGCGGCCAGTATCCAGTATTCGGGAGATAGTAGGTTCGAACCCCACTGTCGGCAGCCCTGAAGATGGTTTTCCGTGGTTTCCCATTTTCACACCAGGCAAATGCTGGGGCTGTACCTTAATTAAGGCCACGGCCGCTTCCTTCCCACCCCTAGCCCTTTCCTATCCCATCGTCGCCATAAGACCTATCTGTGTCAGTGCGACGTAAAACAACTAGCATCGAAAGGGGGGTAGCAGCCTTTCGGAAGTTGCAAGGGCGGCAGTCTGGATGATTGACTGACATGGCCTTGTAATAATACTCATCATGGCTTAGCTGTGTTGATACTGCTACACGGCTGAAAGCAACGGGAAACTACAGCCGTAACTAACTCCCGAGGATATCCAGCTCTCTGTGTATGAATGATGTACTGATGATGGCTTCCTCCCGGGTAAACTATTCCGGAGGTAAACTAGTCCCCCATTCGGATCTCCGGGTGGGGACTACACGAGAGGAGGCGATCATCAGGAAGATGGATACTGACATTCTGCGAGTCGGAGCGTGGAATGTTAGAAGTTTGAATCGCTGTGGTAGATTAGAGATTCTGAAAAGGGAGATGGATAGACTAAAGTTAGATATAGTTAGTATAAGTGAAGTACGTTGGCAGGAAGAACAGGATTTTTGGTCAGGCTACTACCGAATTATCAACACAAAATCAAACAGAGGAAATGTAGGAGTTGATTTAATAATGAATAAGAAAATAGGGCAGCGGTTAAGCCACTATTACCAACATAGTGAAAGAATTATTGTCGTCACGATAGACACCAAACCAAAGCCCACCACAATAGTGCATGTCAATATGCCTACTAGCTCAGCGGATGATGAGGAAATCGAAAGAACATATGAAGAGGTAGAAGAATTAATACAATATGTAAAAGGTGACGAGAATCTAATTGTGGTGGGAGAATGGAATGCAGTGGTAGGTCAAGGAAGAGAAGGTAATACAGTAGGAGAATTTGGATTGGGACAAAGGAACGAAAGAGAAAGTCGGCTGGTTGAATTCTGCACTGATCATAATTTAGTCCTTGCCAATACTTGGTTCAAATACCACAAACGACGGCTGTGGACGAGACCTGGAGACACTGGAAGGTATAAAATAGACTTCATTATGATTAGGCAGAGATTCAGAAACCAGGTGTTGGATTGCAAAACTTTCCCAGGAACAGAAGTGGACTCTGACCACAACTTGTTGGTCATGAAATACCATCTGAAGCTGAAGAAATTGATGAAAGAATGAAAAAAAAAAGGGATCTAGACAAGTTGAAAGAAAAGAGTGTGAGGGATTGTTTCAAGGAACATGTTGCAGAAGGACTAAATGAAAAGGCTGAAGGAAACACAATAGAGGATGAGTGGACAGTCATGAAAAATGAAGTCAGCAGGGCTGCTGAAGAAATGTTAGGAAGGAAGAAAATATCAACTAATATTAGTGGATAACTCAGGAGATACAAGACCTGATTGGTAAACGACGAAAATACAAGAATGCTAGAAATGAAGACGGCAGAAAAGAATACAGGCGATTATAGAATGAAGTGGATAGAAAGTGCAAGATAGCTAAGGAAGACTGGCTGAAGGAGAAGTGCAAGGATGTCGAAGGTTGTATGGTCCTAGGAAAGGTAGATGCTGCATACAGGAAACTCAAGGAAACCTTTGGAGGTGTATGAATAATAAGAGCTTAGTTGGAAAGACACTTCTACGGAAGGAAGACAAAGCAGAAAGATGGCAGGAACATATCCTACAGTTGTATGAAGGTGAAGATGTAGATAATTTGGTTCTGGAACAAGAACAGGCTATTGATGCTGATGAAATGGGAGACCCAATTTTGAGGTCAGAGTTTGACAGAGCTGTGAGAGACCTAAATAGGAACAAGGCATCTGGAATTGATGACATTCCCCCTGAATTATTGACTGCCTTAGGAGAAACCGGCATAGCAAGGTTATTCTATTTAGTGTGTAAGATGTATGAGACAGCAGAAGTCCCGTCCGATTTTCGGCAGAATGTTGTTATACCTATTCCCAAGAAAGCCGATGCTGACAAGTGTGAAAACTATCGCACCATTAGTTTAGAATATCATGCCTGCAAAATTTTAACACGTATTGTTTACACAAGAATGAAAAACAAGTGGAAGCTGAGTTGGGAGAAGATCATTTTGGCTTCAGAAGAAATATAGGAACACGTGAAGCAATCCTGACTTTACGTCTTATCTTAGAGGATCGAATCAAGAAGGAAAAGCCCACGTACATGGCATTCGTAGACCTAGAAAAGGCATTCGATAATGTTGACTGGACCAAGCTATTTAAGATTCTGAAGGTGATTGGTATCATATACCAAGAACAAAGAATTATCTACAATCAGTTTGCAGTGATAAGAATCGAGGGCTTTGAAAAAGAAGCAGCAATCCAGAAAGGAGTGAGGCAAGGCTGCACTTTGTCCCCCCTCCTTTTCAATGTTTACATAGAACAGGCAGTAAAGGAAATCAAAGAGGAATTTGGAAAGGGAATCACAATCCAAGGAGAGGAAATCAAAACCTTGAGATTTGCCGATGATATTGTTATTTTATCTGAGACTGCAGAAGATCTCGAGAAGCTGCTGAATGGTATGGACGAAGTATTGGGTAAGGAGTTCAAGATGAAAATAAATAAGTCCAAAACAAAAGTAATGGAGTGCAGTCGAACGAAGGCAGGTGATGCAGGAAATATTAAATTAGGAAATTAAGTCTTAAAGGAAGTAGATGAATATTGTTACTTGGGTAGTAAAATAACTAACGATGGCGAAGTAAGGAGGACATAAAATGCAGATTAGCACAAGCAAGGAAGAGCTTTCTTAAGAAAAGAAATTTGCTCACTTCAAACATTGATATAGTAATTAGAAAGATGTTTTTGAAGACTTTCGTGTGGAGCGTCGCATTGTATGGAAGTGAAACATGGACGATAACTAGCTCGGAAAGAAAGAGAATAGAAGCTTTTGAAATGTGGTGTTACAGAAGAATGCTGAAGGTGAGATGGATAGATCGAATCACAAATGAAGATACTGAATCGAATTGGCGAAAGGAGATCGATTTGGCTAAATTTGACGAGAAAAAGAGATAGAATGATAGGACACATCTTAAGACACCCAGGACTTGTTCAGTTGGTTTTGGAAGGAAGTGTAGGTGGTAGGAACGGTAGGGGTAGACGAAAGTATGAATATGACAAGCACACTAGAGCAGATGTAGGATGCAGTAGTTACGAAGAAATGAAAAGGTTAGCACAGGATAGGGTGGCATGGAGGGCTACATCAAACCAGTCTATGGACTGATGACTCAAACATAATTATTATTATTATTATTATTATTATTATTATTATTATTATTATTATTATTATTATTATTATTATTATTATTAATAATAATAATATTGTACCGGAGGTACACCCGCCCTGTACATTTAAATAAAGTGCCTTGGAGAATGCCATCTGATATATGAAGTTTGCAACAACTAATACAAGAAGTTTTGACATTTCTCAACAGATGTCGCTACTATAACTTATGTTATGCCCTCTGGTGTGAAGATGAACTCTTAAAATTGTAGAGTAATTTTGTATGTTAAGGTTTCCTAAACTGAATCCTTTATTCTTTATTTTCGGTGTTAAAATGTACAACACGTCTATCTTATCCCGGCAACTTAAGATGTTGGCCAATAGAAAATTTTGTATATTTATTTTTCATCCAATACAAACTTTCTGGTATTTATTTAATTATCCAATCAGAATTGGGGGTTTGTCGGGCCTTCTGAAACGTTCCCCTCGGCAATAAAAGCTGGCACATTTTCAGACCAGGTTGTCTTATTGATCGCTCCAGTCTACAGAGTGTGTGTTAGTAAAGGAGGCGGAGGCGCCTCGTCCATCTTCGAGAGGTCCACCAGCTCAAGGTAATGGCAGGTCCTGATTAAAATCTTATATTCTTTAAAAACTAGCTCGAGGAGAAGGTTTCAAATCTTTAGTAATGTAACTTCATTCTCTATTTAAAAAAATGTAAATCTCAAACTTTAAATGTAAATTTCAAACTAGTCGAAAGAACTTAAACGAAATCAGGGAATAGAGAGTGAGCTACCTTCTCGTGTTCTCCCTCAACTTGATTTTGTGGTGACTATGATTTTGTAACCATTTTCATTTTGTAATCTCTGTAACTTAAATATTTTTCTTCCTCTAGTCACCTCAGTAGTATAGGCTTAGCCTCTGTAACTTCGGGCCATAAGCCCAAATAGGGTTTTAAGGTTTTCATTTCAATTTTCAAGGAGCGCAAGTGTCTGCCTCCTCACCATTTTGATTTTTGGGGCCAGTAACCTGTTGTTTTTCACAAAGGCCTGGCAGAATGGGTACTCGATACCCCTGTTAAACTCTACTTCATTCTTTTCATGTAAAGATATTAGACTCTTGAGCATTTAAAATAGTGAATACTGTTCTATTTTGTGAACTGTATTGCCTTTGATAGGTCTGGAAGATGTGAAAGTTTGAAAATAGATTACTAAGTGTAAATTTATAGATCAAAGACGCTCCTCCTATTAATGTAAAGGTTGAATTGTGCCCCTGGAAGGCTGGAATGATATAATGTTTGGAGTGTAGTCTCCTAGATAATTGATAGAGCAAAGATGTTCTTACTATTGAAGTAAAAGAAATTGGGAGATCCGTCCCCTTGACTGTTCGTTGAAAGGAGCCTCAGCGCTCACGGAGAATTTATAATTAGGGAGCTTCAAGCTCAAATTTGTTAATTGATTATTATTCGATTTTCTAAAATTGTTACCCAATCTTACGAACTTTTGTACCTGAATTTGTAAAGTTGAGACTTGGAAAAGAAACCAAAAGATAGGAGAGAAAGAAATAGCTCTAATTTTGAAGTTTTTAATTAATCTTCTGACTGTCTTATATCCACCCATTCATGATCGCACCTTCTTACACCTCTGTACACCACAGTATCACTGTAACAATTCTTCTTCTTCTTCTTCTTCTTCTTCTTCTTCTTGCGTTCCGGCCTTCTAAGGACCACGTTACAATTTCAATTGTTCCTCCTTAGTTGTTCTTTCCTCTACTTCCAGTATTCTTTCTTTGTTTCACCGTGTTTCGTTTTCCTGTCTTCAGTCCACTTTGTGCCTGTTTTCTTTTCCTTCCTCCCTTGGAATCCTTCTATTTGTAAGACTTTCTTCCTAAAAATCTTTCTTTCCAATAATTCTTCTTCTCGTATGTTGTTTCTTTCCAGGTCTTTCTTGACTTCTTGAATCCAGGTGGTAGTTGATTTCTTTTCCCAAAGGTACTTGAAGATTCGTTTAGTTAGTCTATTGTCATCCATTCTGTAAATGTGTCCAAGAAATAGCAATCTCCTTTTTCTTATTGTTTCTGATATGTTTTCTACGTTCTGGTAAATTTCATTGTTACTTCTTAATTTCCAAAACTCTGCAATTCTTAGAGGACCTAATATTTTCCTTATAATTCTTCTTTCTAATATTTCTAATTTATCGAGCTTGTGTAGTTCAGCGCTAGACATTCGCTGGCATAAAGGCATTCTGGTTTCACTACTGTGTTGTAGTGCTTTATTTTAAGTTTTCTTGATAAGCACTTATTATTATAGCAGGCACCGCTTCCACCACTTCAGTTGTATGGAAGTAGAGTACAGTAACAGTGCCATCTGCAGAGTTTGCTATTTTACACCGAACCATCGTAAGTGCAACTCTAATAGAGTGCATTGTCATGGAAGTTATGTCATGTTGAAATATGCGTGTGGAGGATGATAGTAACGGTTCTAGGACATTTCGTACCACGGACATTTCGTACCACCGGACATTTCGTACCACCTGACCGGCTGATTACCTGCGAAGTGTCAGCTAATGACTTAAAAATATTTAGGAGAGGACATTCCGTACCACTTGAAAGAGTGGGAAATATTTCGAAGTAAAAACGATATCCTACTGCATGTATTCATGTGTCTATCCATTGTCCACTAATGGTGCAGAAACCTCTGCACGGTGTGACCACTAAGCCTACTGATGTTAACATTCCGTCGGGCGCAACTGATCTTATTGGCATACGTGTTAATTCTTATATCGTATTCGTCATTCGCGGGGACCTAAGTTAGCTACTTCCACCTTTCAGTAGTTTCCTCTTTCCGCGTGATCTTCAAGCACATATCGCCCAGTTCATCAGAATCTTTTATTTTACTTACTTGATAATGAAATGATGTGGTAGTTTATAAATATTCGCAATAATAGTAATATTATCCATTCTTGTGCTCGTCAGGCACACTGCGCCCGAACACGATGTGTATTTCTATTGTATTGTTTTGTTTTGTTTCAGGATGCATACTTCAAAAAACCGACTCTCCTATGATAATAATTACGTAAACATAAGTGATAAGTATAGTTTAAAGGGTAATTAGTAAAATAATATACAGTAGAAGTTTACTTCAACAAATGATGTAATTTTTTTGTTTGTGATTTCTAAAATTTGTCCGTCAGGCTCAAAACACCCGCTGGCATGGAAATTAAATTCCAATTTGACACCAAGTGGTACGGATTGTCCTGGTGTAAATATTTGAGGATTACTGGAAAACCGTTTGCAGATAGATAACGACCTAGGTGGTACGAAACGTCCTCAAAAATCAAGTGGTACGGAATGTCCGTGGTACGAAATGTCCGGACAGCGATAGTAACATTACGTCAAGGTCTCCCATAATGTTGATCGACAAGGAGCTCCTGCTTTATGAAATGGGGATTGTTAATAGCTAACACCCCAGAAAGTATCTTGTCTTTATACTAATGTCACTGACAGGTCATCGATGTGGTAAAGGTTCTACGCCTACATTTTGTACCTTTCCCTCTTCGTACGATGAATGGTATGCTGCTACACGGCAGTGAGTAGCAATTTCTACGAGACATTGACACCTCTCATGTTGGTTTGTGTGATTGCAACATCTATTGCGAACACCTACGGAACCAGTTCCAAGAGTGCTGAACTCTCGGAATATTTTCAGACATCTATAAGTACAGTGAGACGCCGGACGGCGGACTGCTATTGTGACCTTATATTGTTCCACGCCTCGAATAAGCAGTTGCCACCAGGATCGCTAAATAACTAGTTTTGGACACCATTTTGCTGTTATCTTGTCCTCATTCCTGAAGCTTGGATGCATTTCACGTCCAGTAAGTAAAACCAACAGGAATATCTCAACACAATTATTCTTCTTCTTAATCTGCTTACCCTCCAGGGTTGGCTTTTCCCTCGGACTCAGCGAGGGATTCCACCTCTATCGCCTCAAGGGCAGTGTCCTGGAGCGTGAAACATTGGGTCTGGGATACAACTGGGGCGGATGACCAGTACCTCGCCCAGTCGGCCTCACCTGCTATGCTGAATAGGGGCCTTGGCGGGGAATGGGAAGATTGGAAGGGATAGATAAGAAAGAGGGAAGGAAGCGGCCGTGGCCTTAAGTCGGGTACCATCCCGGCATTTGCCTGGAGGAGAGGGGGAAACTACGGAAAACTAGGTACTTCCAGGGTGGCTGAGGTGGGAATCGAACCCAACTCTACTCAGTTGACCTCCCGAGGCCGAGTGGACCCTGTTCGTATCACTTTTTCAAATTGCGTGGCAGAGCCGGGAATCGAACCCGGGCCTCCGGGGGTGGCAGCTAATCACGCTAACCTCTACACCACAGAGGCGGACGTGCACTGACTCATCATCAGTAATACATTAGATAACAGAGCTCACAATCAACAGGGCGCAGCTGTGATAATTCTGATGAAGCGAACAGCCGAAATATTGGGAGACCACTTCCTAAGGAGTTTAAATGCAAAAAATAAAACTGTACATATCCGTGCTGAAAGTGTTGTTCTTATGAACACCTATGTGCTTGACTGGTTTTATTTATATGTACTTGTATTATCGTTGCATACACTGACTTAGCAAATGCCAGGGGATAGTCACGTAATAGCGTGTGGGGCCTCCTCTGGCCCTGCGAACTGCAGTGAGACGTCGTGGAAGTGAGTCGACAAGTCCCTGGTAGTCCTCTGGACTCAGCTGACACCTAATCGTTTGCAGAGCGGCCGCCAATACTGGTCTGTTCGTGGGTGCAGGATCCATGGCACGGGGCCTGCGTTCCAGGACATCAGAGATATGCTCGATAGGGTTCATATCGGGGTTCCTGGGTGGCCATGGCGGTCTTTGGACCTCCGCTGCATGTTCCTGAAACCATTCCCGGGCGACGTGGGCGCGATGTGGCGGCGCGTTATCATCTTGAAACACCGCAGAACCGTCTGGGCGCTGGAAGGCTAAAAATGGGTGGAGATGGTCTCCGAACAGCTCAACATACCGCGTACCATTCGA
Source organism: Anabrus simplex (assembly GCF_040414725.1). NCBI lineage: Eukaryota > Metazoa > Arthropoda > Insecta > Orthoptera > Tettigoniidae > Anabrus > Anabrus simplex. The sequence goes on along the minus strand of NC_090265.1, from coordinate 587,701,060 downwards.
AGTCTCTTCCAGAACAACTAGGGGGCCCATTCCATACCAGGCAAATGCACCCCAGACCATAACAGAGACACCAGAGCCCTGGACCACACCTTCGAGGCAGGCGGGATCCATCGCTTCATGTGGTCTGCGCCATACACGGTGCCTCCCATCGGCATGATGCAGTTGAAATCGTGGTTCGTCCGACCATATCACGTTACGCCATTGTTCCAGTGTCCATACCTGGTGACTGGCGACAAATGCGCGTCGTTGTGCCCGATGACGTTGGGTTAACAGTGGCACCCGTGTGCGGCGCCGGCTCCCATACCCCATAGAAGACATGTTCCTACGGATTGTCCACTGGGACATGTGTCTAGCACGGTCTGTGTTGAATTGAGCCGTGATTTCTTGCACGGTTGCCCGTCTGTCACTATTGACAATCCGTCTCAGATGTCGCCGGTCACGGTCATCGAGGCTGGCTGGACGACCGGTCGTTCGTCTGTTGTGGACGGTAACACCCGCATTCGCGATACACCATGGACACGGTTGATCGTGTAAAGCCGAATTCCCGCACCACTTCCGAAATCGCACTTCCCATCCGTCGGCCACCGACCACCATACCCCGTTCGAACGGTGTCAGCTCACGACGATGTTCCACGCTACACCTATCACATGCACAGCCACTGCTCACAAGGTCTCCTATACAACTGCTGCTGGCACAGGGGGCGTGTGGTGCGCAGACAACACACCTGCGCATCAGTGCTCCGCTATCCCATGCAATTTGCTCAGTCAGTGTATATGTACTTGTATTATCATTATATATTTAATTTTTTAATTAGTCGCTAAACAGTCAACACAAATACAACTCGAACTGATTTTGCACTAGATAAATTCTGGAGCTCTCATATATTACTGGAGATAACAGCACGGCTAGTCTCGCACGAATAAGAAACCTCCTTTAGACTCCTTGAAGATGATATTGAACCCTTTTGGTCCATATTTAGGGATACCTACCTTTCTTACCTATCAGCAAAGTTCATGAGATCTGTCTCTTGGGTCGTATCGGGTTCTTCGTCACTTGCTGAGGTAGAGGTAGGGTTCAGTAATTCTAATCTATCTACTTTGAATGAAAGGCCTGTTTAAAAGATTCCAATTTTAATCAGGAAATTCTGAAGCATTCTGATATGTCAGCGGTACTACTGGAATTACAAGTGTCCACTGGACACCACAATCATTATATTACATATAAGGTTAGAACACTGGTGAGCCTTTGACGTGTCTGCCTGACGGGCATTCTTACTAGAAACCATTGTCTCATTTTTCTTTATTAAAGAAAAGAAAGTCTGGAAATCCTTAAATTCGGCTTCCATGTGAGACCACATGTACCATCATAGTGATTCGTTATGGTCCAACCCTCGTAACACGAACTCTGGACTCTGGGTATAATTAAGGCAGTCCAATCGGTGTGTGCCACACAGTGGTCATACGACATGGACCCTTAATTGAATCGATGTGACCTGCGTCTATGTCATGGACCGACATCTATTCTAAGTTACTTTAAAGTCATTGTGGATGATGACCGCAAGGAAAATGATGCTACAGTGGCATATGGCCCTAATCTAAGTCACTGAGGTTGATGGCCCCTTGACCATCCAAGTTTCTAAGCTGAAGCTAAACATAATTAAGTTACATCGGTTGATGACCAAAGTTTCCACTTTACTATCCCCAGCACATTCACTGCTCAATCAATCAAAGTTAAATAATTACAACAATAGCAATGCTCACAAACTTTGTGGCAGTAAAATCCATTTCCTTCGGATATGTCCCCTTAATCGTTACTTTACCATTTAAATATTCCCCAGAAAACAAACTAAGATTTCCAGAATGCATCTCCAAGTTATTCGCTTGATTAAAGTTATTTCAAAATGCGGTTTCACTGAATTTAATAATTAAATAAATTTAAATGATTTAATGAAATCTTAAAGAACAACAATTTCTATCTCCGCGGACTCTGGTTTCTTCACAAATTCCTACGCAGCTGTGATGTAAATTCAATCTTGTGATGTTTATCTGGCTGGAAAAGAATTGTTACATAATTCATGTCCAGCGATATATCTTGTCTCATGATCTCACACTTTAAATCTAATCTAATCCTAGCCATTATTAACACTTGGATATCCTAATAATCTACGTACAAACCAAAAGCAACTCGCCATATAATTACGATGTCATACCTCGTCATAACATTTTATAACGTTTGCGCACCCCTCACAGACAAACAATCATCATTACACCGCTCTATATTTTGGACAACCCTGAATTTGGTTACTAGTACTCTTTATACTCTAAGTTCGTGGTTTCAAATGTTCATTACGTCCCCAATTAAACAAATTCACAGTATCCAACATCTCGCACGTTATTCCCGAATGGACATTTCAACTAGATTCCATAATTATTTATCTCCGTCGCCACGAATGAAATCTCAATTCTACACGTAAACCACTGCATGTCCCGTTACAGCCCGTTTCCCTTTCGACCCGCTGGCGGTCTCAGCTACAAATGACCCTTCCCTGTCTGTCAGTCTCGATATGGAACACTTGTTCATCATGCCTGACTGACCTCAAAGAATGAAACGTTTAACTTCGCAAAAGACTAATTACAAAATACGATATTTCTGACCAATAAAATGCACATAGATTATACTTCAAGATGCCCACAATAAATATACGCGTCGCAAATTAATACCGCCATGGATTTCTATATATTCCTTTCCATTCCCAATATTATAAAAATATTCCTCGGGCTTCCATGTCCCGGCTTCAATGACAGGACTCTAACCTGATTCACACATCTCATTTCGACTCACACGACAACTAACCTCTGTTTCCCAACTCCACAACTATCACCGACAAAGAACTGGAATAAAATCCTTATTAGAATTCATGACGTCTAATACTCACAATGCATCAATAATGAATAACTTCGCATAAAATTATATCGTATTTCAATAACTTGATTTTTACGAAAAATGACTGAAAATTTCTACTAGATCTTTTTATTGTCAGTCAGACACAGTTTAAAATGGGCTTAGAAAACAAACGTTTCTCCCCGTGACCAAACTCATCACACTAGACTCTCACCCGACAGCGCGCTTCCACTCGATTGAAAATGAGTAACCATGGATTTCTATATTATTTACGTCAAAATTACAGACAGAAAAATGTTACGTCGAATAAACATCTTAATTTGACGTCACAAAATATAGGCTGTACACACACACGGAAATGGCGATCTACATTGGACGTGATATCACTTCGAAACCCTATTCAATAACTTTTTACAACATTATACGGCACTCGCAAGACTTCAAAAATATATCCAAGTGGAAAATAAAACAAATGACTCTTTTAGTCGTATTCTAACATTTACAAAAACTTAATAGGGGTGACCACTGCGTCGTATATCCCCATTCAAATACACTTTTAGAGATCATGAACCAAGATATAATAGGTAGTAAGATGGAAAGTCACATACCTTATGTAGTTATGCCAATGTTCGTCATAGGGCTCACCTGTGACCCTGGTATTTTTATTTAGCCACTTTTACATTCGTGGCTTTACAGATCATTATTATATTTCTTCAGGTTTCCTGGAATAAAGCATATAAAAATGCCCTTCACTTTTTTTGATCGCACACGATGGACTGTAATTACTTCCGCACACGAATTACTTGATCACATGAGAATTTATTCAGTACTTTGACCGTCCTATCTGGTACAATTATTTCCACTCAAGAAACTATCTCCACATGGAGTCAAGACCCCAGCCACAATGGCTAAAATCTGCGGTTGAACTTAGTCTACTTTTGTTGTTTGATTTCACGGAGCGGCTCAACACTTTTTTCGTCCGCTTCGTACCATAAATGCCGGAGAAGGAAGCTTCGTCATGGCGTACCTTCATATTTATACCAGTTACCCCCTCTCTTCGGGTATCTCCCTTTGCTGCCAAGAAAATTTCTATAAATTTTCTGACTTAACTAAACTGTAATTACAAGAGTTTTGAAAGTGACTACATGCTTGCTACAGTTCTGGCGGTAGTGTTCTTGGACATTTAAAATTTATACGGGTTCGATTTGTGGGATATTCTGGTGAAGGAAACTTATTGTTCGCATGAATGGTTTACTGATGAAAGGGATGAAATATTAGGGATAAAATTAGTTTGTGCTAATATGAAGGAGGTGGGAATTATAGGAACATATAGGCCTGGAAGAGAGGAAAGAGACATGGAAATATTTGAGAAAATAATAGATTATACTCGTAAAAACAATAATGATACGGTAATAATTGGGGGAGATCTAAACTTGCCTGAAGTTGAACGGAATGGAGCTGCAAGTGAAGCCCATGAACAGAAACTGGCAAATAAGTTAATTTGGGAGGGAGGATTTACACAAGTAGTACAAGAACCAACTCGTCTCAATAACTTGCTAGATGTATTCTTGGTTAAACCATGGGAAATTGTTGATAAAACTGAGGTAATTGAAGGAATAGGTGACCATAAGGCTGTAATAATGGATGTAGGACTTGTACAAAAAATGCTTAATAAGAGGGTCACAAAAGAAAAGAAATTATACAGAAAAACTAAAGTTGATGAATTTGGGACTTACCGTAAATCACAATTCAGTTGTTGGATAAGTGAAGGGAATAATGTGGATACACTTTGGTCTAAATTTAAAGGAATCATTTGGGAAGGAGAGAAGAGATTTGTACCTATTAAGAAGGGTAAAATGACCTCAGACCCTGTTTATTACACAAGGGAAATAAGAAATTTAAAAAGAAAATGTAGAATAGTAAACAGGAAAATCAGAGAAGGTAGGGAGAGTAGAGAGAGTAGAAAACAGCTAATGAGGGAACTGAATAGAGTGAAAAAGGAAGCAAAAGAGAATTATATGAATGGCATTCTTCAAGAGGGTAATGACCACAAAGGGAAATGGAAAAAGCTGTATTCATATATTAGGAATCAAAAAGGAAAAGGAATCCAAATTCCTACAATGGTGGGAGAAGGGGGTGAACACTATTTAACAGATACTGAGAAAGCAAACCTCTTTAGTAGGGAATTCCGAGATTCAGTAGAAGATTGTCAGGACTTGGAAACCGTAACAGAAGATAGAGAGGGAGAGACACCGAGGGAAACAAGAAGCTTCTCATTCACAAATGAAGATATTTTCAGAGAAATCCAACTGCTTCAGCAAGGAAAAGCAGCAGGAAGTGATCAAATTACTGGAGAGGTATTAAAGACAATGGGGTGGTATATAGTGCCTTATTTAAAATTTCTCTTTGACTATGTCATAAATAATAGTGTGATACCAAAGGAATGGAAGGAATCTATAATAATACCAATTTATAAAGGAAAGGGTGATAAAAGGAAACCAGAGAACTACAGACCAATCAGCCTGACCAGTATAGTTTGTAAAATACTGGAGAGTTTAATAGCAAAGTACATCAGAGGGATATGTGATGATAAAAATTGGTTCATGAGGAGCCAGTATGGATTTAGAAAGAAATTTTCTTGCGAGGCACAACTGGTGGGATTTCAGCAGGACATATCAGATCAGTTAGATTCAGGAGGCCAGTTAGATTGCATAGCCATAGATCTTTCCAAAGCCTTTGATAGAGTGGAACATGGAATATTATTAAAGAAATTGGAGGGAATAGGATTGGATGTAAGGGTTATACGTTGGATAAGAACATTTCTAAATTCAAGGGTTCAGAAAGTCAAAGTAGGAAATAATATATCACAGGAAGAGAAAGTCTGGAAGGGAATTGCACAGGGTAGTATAATCGGTCCGTTACTTTTCTTAATATACGCAAATGATTTAGGGAACAATATAACATCGAAAATAAGATTGTATGCAGATGACATAATTGTTTATAGGGAAATAAATAACATTGAGGATTGTTCAGAATTACAAAGGGACCTTGACAGTATCCAAGAATGGGTTGAAGAAAGTAATATGAAGATTAATGGAGGCAAATCAACTGTTACAACTTTTACAAACAGGAGCTTTAAAACTGAATTTGAATATACTTTGGATGAGGTAGTTATCCCAAAAGATGGCAGGTGCAAATACTTAGGTGTGAGATTTGAAAGTAATTTGCACTGGAAGGGTCATGTTGATGACATTGTTGGGAAAGCATACAGATCGTTACATGTCATAATGAGACTACTTAAAGGATGCAACAAAGAATTAAAAGAAAAAAGTTACTTAAGTATGGTTCGTCCATTATTGGAATATGCACACAGTGTTTGGGATCCTCACCAAGAATACCTAATAAAAGAACTAGATGGTGTGCAGAGGAAAGCAGCACGGTTTGTAACAGGGGATTTCAGGAGAAAGAGTAGTGTATCAGAAATGTTAAAGGAACTTGGGTGGGAAACTTTAAGTAAGAGAAGGGAGAAAACTAGACTTATAGGATTATATAGAGCCTATACAGGAGAAGAAGCATGGGGAGATATCCGTGAGAGGCTTCGGTTGGAAAATAATTATATTGGTAGAACTGACCACAAGTACAAAATTAGAAGGAATTTTAGCAGAAGCGATTGGGGTAAATTTTCTTTCATTGGGAAGGGCGTGAAGGAGTGGAACAGTTTACCAGGGGTAGTGTTTGATCCTTTTCCAAAATCTGTACAGATATTCAAGAAGAGAATAAACAACAACAGAGATAATAAATTAAATGTTAGAGGGCAATCAACCAGTGCAGGATATTGTAAATAATAAATGTGTGTGATTAAATTAATTCCATCCCCTGGTCTAAGGAGTTTGGACAGCCCAAGTAGGGGACTGCCTGTAGGGGTGAAGTACAGTGGGGACTTCGAGGGCCCTGGGACCGCTACGGTAGCTGTGAAGGCCCTTCAGGAACTCTGAAAAGTGGTGGCAAAAGGGGCTCTGGTTAAGACGCAGCAGGTCGTTATGCTACTTAGGTTCCAAAATGGGTAAAATATAAATATGTAAATAAATTCAGTGTTAATTTTAATCTTATACCAGTTGTATAGTATTATTAGAAGTAATTTCACATACCGTACTGTATATGAGTTGACTATGTTTGTAAGATATTATAAGTAGAATTTTGTAAACAATATAAATTTATTAAGGATGATGAGTGTGTTTGATAGAAAAAATTATTAGCGTACATTGTATAATATTGTATTCTAGGAAAATTTTCTTCGTCTCCTGTTAATTTAAAATTTAGTGCTTGACAATAATGTATTTTAGTGTACCATTTGCCACCGAGGTAGACACCTCATTTGCAAATAAAGAGATTTTGATTTGGTTTGATTTTGATAATTGACCTCCTTTGATAGGCAGTATACTGTATTTTTTTGACTTGGCTTGGGGCACGCCATGTACACGCGCTTTGAAATAGTTCACAAAAATGACTTGAGATTCTTCCGCCGTTGACACGTGCGGCTGACGTCACGCATCCCAGAGCGTGGGACCGAAGGTAATCACCCCCTCGTCACGTGTCAAATCCATGCTATCAAGAATCGAACTTCTAATTGAATTGTCAATTTATGCATAATGTTCTTAGGGCACAAAGGTCATGGGTTCAATATTAAGAATTAATAGTTTGACTTGCAGGTTGCCGGCTCCGTGGTTTAGGGGGTAGTGTGCCTGTCTCTTACCCGGAGGCTCCGGGTTCGATTCTCGGCAATACCAGGAATTTTTACCTGGATCTGAGGGCTGGTTCGAGGTCCACTCAGCCTACGTGATTAGAAGAGAGGAGCTATCTGACGGTGAGATAGAGAGCCCGGTCCATAAAGCCAAGAATGGCGGCTGAGAGGATTCGTCTTGCTGACCACACGTCACCTCGTATTCTGCAGGCTCTCGAGCTGAGCAGCGGTCACTTTTTTTGAGTTGCAGGTTGATTGACGTATCCACTCGACTATCTAGTTGCCTTGAAGATGACTCAACGCACGTGATTATTGAACACAAACAGCTTACAAATGGGTAATACAAGTTTTAAAAAAACAACTTGAATTTAAATACTTCCACATACCTCAAGTGAGAACAAAACTGGTCGATCTCGCTCCAGCAAATTAGGGTGACCCACTTACTTGGTATTTTCCAGATATGACAAATTAGATTAAAGGACTGTACCCCAATCAAGTAACTATGAGGAAAATTTCAAGATATCATTATGCCGGTAGCGTTTTGGGGGATTAAGAGTATTCACGACAGACCTTTATAGCGGATAAACAGTCGCCACATGCTTCTACATCTTGTTCAATTTTTTTTTTTTTTTGCTATTTGCTTTACGTCGCATCGACACAGATAGGTCTTATGGGGACGATGGGATAGGAAATGCCTAGGAATTGGAAGGAAGCGGCCGTGGCCTTAATTAAGGTACAGCCACGGCATTTACCTGGTGTGAAAATGGGAAACCACGGAAAACCATCTTCAGGACTGCCGACAGTGGGGCTCGAACCCACTATCTCCCGATTACTGGATACTGGCCGCACTTAAGCGACTGCAGCTATCGAGCTCGGTCTTGTTCAAACTAAAGCCATTCCAAATCAGTTCCAAATATACAGTTCCATCAAATACGAACAGCATATATTTCACTTCCTCAGAAGACGGGATATGTACACATTCCAACTACCTTTTACTCGTAAGCTGTTTACAAAAGGAATTACGGAGCGAGTAGCTACGCGGTTTGTGATACGTTGCTTGCACTCGGGAGATAGTGCGTTCGTACCCCACTATCGGTAGCTCTGAGGATGGTTTTCCGTGGTTACCCATTTCCACACTAGGTACATATACCTTGCTTAAGGCCACGCTCGTCTGCATCCATGTCCTAAGCTTCCCCTGTTTCATCATCGCCATAAGGTCTGTCTTTTCGGTGCGACGTAAAATAAACTGTGAAAGGAAACGAACCGCCTCTGTGGTGTAGAGGTTAGTGTGATTAGCTGCCACCCCCCGAGGCCCGGGTTCGATTCCCGGCTCTGCCACGAAATTTGAAACGTGGTACGAGGGTTGGAACGGGGCTCACTCAGCCTTGGGAGCTCAACTGAGTAGAGGTAGGTTCGATTCCCACCTCAGCCATCCTGGAAGTGGTTTTCCGTGGTTTCCCACTTCTCCTCTAGGCAAATGCCAGGGTGGTACCTAACTTAAGGCCCCTGCCGCTTCCTTCCCCTTCCCTGTCTCTCCCTTCCAAACATCCCATCCCCCCGCAAGGCTCCTGTTCAGCATAGCAGGTGAGGCCGCCTGGGTGAGGTACTGGTCATCCTCCCCAGTTGTATCCTCTGACCCAGAGCCTGAAACTCCAGGACACTGCCTTTGAGGCGGTAGAGTTGGGATCCCTCGCTGAGTCCGAGGGGAAAACCTACCCTGGAGGGAAAAACCGATTAAGAAGAAGAAGAAGAAGAAGAAGAAAAAAGAAAAAAAAGGAAACGGAAAAAAAAGAGTTGACCCTACTCAGCACTTCTCTTTCCTTCCATTCACAACACACCACATTACTGAATATCACTAAGTTATGTATATACGGTTACAATACTATAATCCTTTACAATGTGAAAATGCTACGTAAATTATACGTATTAATGTAATAATACAATAATAGATGCATGCTTTTTTTTTTTTTTTACATTGTGCTTTATCTTGCACCGACACTGATAGGTCTTATGATGACGATGGGATGGGAAAGAGCTAAGAGTGGGAAGAAAGCAACCGTGACCTTAATTAAGGTTCAACCCCAGTATTTGCTTGTTGAGAAAATGGGAAACCACGGAAATCCATCTTCAGGGCTGCCGACAGTGGGATCTCTTCATATTATTGTGTTCATATTCATCGGGTAAAAAAATGAAAACACACTTTATCATTTCATGTTTACCTTACTGACCACAAAGGGGCTGTCTGGCCGAGGCGGTAAAAGCGTGCTCGGTTCATCCAGAAGGAAGTGGTTTCGATTCCCTCCGTCAGGAAATTGAAAAATTAAAGACGAGATTTCCACTTCCGGAGGTGCATATGGTCCTAAGCTTCGCTCAGCCTCCACCAAAAATGAGTACTAGGTCAATTCTTGGGGTCAAAGGCGGCCGGGGATAGAGCTAACCACTTCTACCACATCAAGTGCCGAGGTTACGGATAATGGAAACCTTTACCTTCCACCCCTCCAAGGGCCTTCATGACCTGTACGGCGATGACTTTGCTTTGCTTTTACTGACCACAAATGTAGAATGTTATAGATTGTTCTGCGGTACCGAGAGTTATTGTCTAGAGGGTAAAAAGGTAAATGTTAGAATGGACACGTGAGTAAATAGTGGAAGTGAAATGTAATGTCAAAATAATAATAATAATAATAATAATAATAATAATAATAATAATAATAATAATAATAATAATAATAATAATAATCTGGCGGCGAGTTCAGATTAGCAATAAATTGTGGTCTGTTGTTCTCAGTCTCTTGCTCGCGAGCAGCATAGTACTCCTTGCATGACATTTGGTGCTCTCGTGAAGCGAGTAAATGGGTAGTCGGGTGCACGAACCCTCCCATTATTCAACACAATAATATGACTCCTCGTGCGGAACTTGATTTGATAGATCTCCAGCACATCTTCACTCTACAAATACTTGTTAGAAAAAGAGAAAATCCCTTTTGAGGGGCAGAAGTTACCAAAATGCTCCAATTACTGCGGAGTTTTTCTGTCAAATGTTTGGCTTATGTTCTCGTTGACCTACAGTACAGTACAGTACAGTAAAGTTTTTCATTTATGAAATACCTCAGTTAGCTGATTCACATTTGCAGGACTGTTTGCATGTAGCTCCAAGCGACTTTTCCTTGTGCACCACTGACATTCTGAGTAACAATCAAGCTCAAGGGTCTCATTAACAAAGTGAGTGTTTAAAAAAAGTTATATATTATCCACATATGAAAAAAACAACAGTTTCTTCTACCATTTTTCCCCACACCCTGGGGAGGTTGCTGGTGCGAACTGTGTCGCATATGAGGACTTGGTCCAATTTTATGGCTGGATGCTATTCCTGACTCCAACCATATGTAGAGGGATGTATTCACTAAAGCGTAGTTCTATGGTGGTTGGTAGTGTGGTGTGTTGCAAGTGTATGAACTGGAGTGTATTGGGATAAACGCAAGCACCCCGTTCCTGAGTCAAAGGAATTAACCAAACGCTGTTAGAATCCCCAACCCGGCAGGGAATCGAACCCGGGACCTTCTAAACAGAAGACTGACCATTCAGCAAAGGAACCGGATGTGACAGAATCAAACCGTTTTCAAAGTCACTTAATGTGGTTGTATGTAACTAAAATATGTCCAAGAAATTGCATTTCTAGTGAATGTGCTTCTGTATAGGACAATGTTTTCTTGCTAATTTCTGGTCAACCTAACGGTGAAGAATGTCTGTTCTCTAGTGTACACGTGTTGGTTCTGCCATACTTTTGCACTGTACTGTACTTGCCTGGATGAAATGTGAGACTCAATCTCATTCATCAGTTGAAACAGGAAATGTAACCAACACCTGTATTGATATATACTCTACTTTGGTCGTGTGAATCACTTCAGTAACAAGGAGATATTAGTTTACTCGTGGTGCGAATATGGAGTGTCCAAAAAGGGGTATAGGTAAGAAGGTGATCTTTATGTAAAGTGAAAGGGAAAATACGCACCATTAAAGTTTTGCAATTAACACTGTATTTTTTTTCATTCTATACGTTTCATTTTTTACATTATTACTCACTTTCTCCGTGAGCCACGAGAACTGCCGCGTTGGGGAATCATGAATATAAAGGACTTCTCTAGATCGGTGGTAATCAAAGTGTGGTTCCTGCACCACTAAGGGTTCGCGGAGTCGTCACAAGGGTACACAAATTTATCGTAGTTTCTGTTTTTAGTTCATTCCTCAGTTCTGATGGTCATTCCTCAGTGCGCGCAGGGAATCTGAGCAAGCGCGATAAGGTGCGGAACATGATGATTATTACAGTTAAAATTATTTGGCATTCAGTAACAATCATTTGTTATTTCTGGTATAATCGAAATATAATCTTACTTCGGGGTAAGAAGGTAAACCAATAGGATTTTGGGGGATCGCCAACCGAAAAGATTGAATACCACTGGTCTAGATGACCCCCACTTAAAGCCAATCGCCCCTATCCCCGACTACATTTATCCGGCACGGAAATATATTCTCATCGATATAATTCCACCCTCTTTAAAATGACCACCCCCTTCCCCGACCAGCAACCATGAATTTTGGTCATAAATCAAAAACATATCCCCTTTCAGATGACCAGCACACTGAAAATAAATTTGCGGTAGGCTGTTGCTATTGTGATGGCCGCAGGGTTCTGAGGGTTTTGTGGACTTATTAGAAATATACATCAAGGCGATTCTAACGTTGTTCATGAGCAGTTTCTTCAATCACATTCAACTATCAACTTTCAAGCCCCCGAAAAATACAGGCTATCACTATGGAATTAAGTATTTGACTGGATGAAAAAATGCGTACACTTTCTTTGCTGTCCGTGCTGTATGAGTAGGCAATTTGGCATCCCCGAGTCTCATACTTATGTGTCTCTGTGTGCAATCGAAGATACGAAAGGACCTTCCCGAGTGCGTTCCAGTCTAGCAAAGTACTGAAATTTATCTGTGATGATAAAGATATTTACAAAAAGATTCAAACGTTGAAATTTATAGAAGCAGCTGCAATTGATAAGATTTCTAGGGGTGTACTAACTAAATGCATTGGGTTGGAACATTGTACAATATCTTAATTATTCGATTTTTGTTTACATGAAGGACCTACGCCAAATTATTGGAGAAATGTTATAGTATCCCCAGTATACAAAGGCAGGGGTGATGAACATACAGGCCAGTCAGCTTAACTTGTGTTACTTGTAAGCGCTTGGAAAGCATTCTTTATGATTGGTGTCGTCCTGATTGCGAACAAGTGGGTACCTGAAGGGGAAGATTTGTGTTTGACACACATTAATGAGTCTATATTGCGGTCAGGCATAAAGTAGAGGAGTTTAAGCGAGAATATAATGAGCAAGAATATATCATTTTATACAGTATATGTCACGCTGCTTATCTAGGTGGATTGTGGCAGCAGTATGCATCACTAGAGGCACCTACAGTCTTCTGAAGTTCTTTAGAAAGCCGCTTTAATGGGTATTACCAGGGAGATTTGAATTTATTCACAAACCAGCTCTGGTAATAAAGAAAGCGGCCAGAAAAAGTAACCCTCAGTTGGTACACCAAGTTCTGGTACACACAATTGGAATACTGGGTAATACACAAGAAAAGTTAAAAGCATGTAAGTAAAACCCCACTTTTTCTCCAAATAAACTGACTATTTCACTTCTTATGTATTATTTTGAATAATAATAATAATAATAATAATAATAATAATAATAATAATAATAATAATAATAATAGTAATATTAATAATAATAATAATAATAATAATAATAATAATAATAATAATAATAATAATAATTGTACCGGTTTGTACACATATACGCCGCACATTTGAATTTTCCGCCTTAAATTACTCCTCTACAGCTGAAACTGTGAACTTTAAAACTGAATTAATTCAACCGTTCATCTGAAGATGTCACTGTGTTAATTTCGAATTGTTTTTGTTTACTAATTATTAAGAAGTGTGGACATTCTCTCACAGATATCTCTACCAAAAACTATGATCATGCACCCTGGTGCGAAGTGATGGAACTTTTCTTGAAGATATTTTATACTCATAAGTTTTCCTATAACTAAATTTCGTTCTTTCATTTGTAGGTTAGCAATATAAATCTTTCTTTCCGCCAGTTTTGAACTTAGCCAATCCCGAATTTCTTTAATTAATTTTGGACCAATAGTGTCCTTCTTCCTCAATTTTTGATCTGTTACTTTTGGGGAACCAATAAACGCCTGTGGGTGTGTCTTAATTATTCATGAAAGGTCTCGAATCTTCCATGAGGGTTTAAAAACTGCTGATATTCATGGCTCGTCGCCACTTCTACAACATCTAGCTTAGTGTATGGAAGTATAGCAGGGGGCGGGTTGCGCCTCTTCCTTCGAGCAGCAGCTCTTCAGCAAAGGTAATGGCCTTTTAACATCTTTATTTCTTTCTTTCTCAGCAGTTTAACCCCAGGGGAAGGTTCGAAACCTTTTCAAAGTATCCTACCTGTTTAAAAATGCAACTTAGTGCCGGCTTATGTAAATATTTTCTTATTACTTTAACTGTAAATCGGGGATAGAGAGTGCTTTACCCTCTCGAGCTCCCCTTCAATTTGGATTTGAGGTGACTACGTTTTCATAACCGATTTTCTTCTCTTCATTAATGTGTTAAATTATTTTTCTTATACGAGTCACCTCTATAGTATGGGAATAGCCCCTGTGTATCGGCTTAACGCCACTTAGGTTTTAACAAGCCTTCATGTAGGAGTGCAAGTACACGCCTCCATTCATCTTGATTCTTTTTTGGGGCCATTTAATTAATCTGTTCCTTTTCCACGAAGGCCCAGTAGATTGGGTACTAGATACCTCTGTTTCTTGATAGGTGTGCCTTGAGGCCAGTTGATAGTAATGTTGGTTGTTGCCTTTGATAGGCTTGAAAGATTGAGAGCGGTCAGCTCTCTTTTTGTGTTTGAGAAGTGCCTCTGGGAGGCTTGAGGTTAAATGTTGGGAGCAAGTGCTCCTTGAATAAAGGGGTTTTCTGCCCTTTACATGAGTTAATGTTGGGCTAATAGCTCAAGGATTGTGTAACTGAGGCTCGGAGCCCAGAACTTGTAATAAACCGAATCTCGGGTTTTCATTTGTAAATCATACTTTGTACCTGATTACTGGATAGTTGTTGACTTGTACTTGTTAAGTTTTCATATTCTATCAAAACAATTGTTAACTTTGGCTATGTTCGAAAATATAACCTTTATTTAAATTTTAATTCATCTGTTGGCCTTGTAGTTAGACCCATTCCAGCCCGCACCTTCTTTCACCTCTGCTGTTCCACAGATACCTCGGAACAATAATAATAATAATAATAATAATAATAATAATAATAATAATAATAATAATAATAATAATAATGATGATGATGATAACCTATTCATACTACAACTCTTACTAATCCACTATAAACAACTACCTTTCTAGTTATGCTATACAATAAAAAATAATCTTCTAAATGGTAAGATTATCTCAAACTAAATTATTAAACATTTTTCAATAGGAATAATATTTTAAAAATATGGTTAGGTTATCTAAAACATCCCAATGTACCAGTTAATGTTACTACTACTAGAACAAAAATTACATATGAGACAGTTTTGAAAATTGTATCTGTTTTACGTATCTCACGTCAACACCAATCTCCTGTTCGCAATCTGGACAGGGTATATTTAGTTGTTCGGAATCTGGACGGTTTTTGCCTTGTTCGCAATCTGGACTGTTCGCAATCAAGACACAACCTTATGATTATATTAGACAGGGTTAAGTAATCACTAACTGGTTTGGGTTTAGAAAGATTATTCGAGTGAGGCTGGACTTGCTGTATTCGAGGAGGGTATAGCAGACATTTTAGATGTAAACTGCTATGAATACGTTGAAGCGTTTTATTTCGAGACTGGCTGCCCAGTGCGCACTAATATTTTAATACAATATATAGTTCATTGGTAACGGCAGAGAGGATTCGTCGTGCTGACCACGCGACACCTCATAATCTGCAGGTCTTCGGGCTGAGCAGCGGTTGCTTGGTAGGCCATGGCTCTACGAGACTGTTGTGCCACGGGGTTTGATTTTTGGTTTTATAATAGTTTTAGCCGTTCCCAAAGTATTGTGCATATTTTTGTGGTAATACTGCCAAGTGATTTTGTTTGTGTTTGGCTACATGGGCGCCCATATGGCAGTTTGAAGGGGAGGGGAGGGGCTAGACCTGGGGGTATGTAGTGTTTTTAATATTTTGGCAGATGAATGGCGACTTGTATACTGCGGTAGGATAACACCCATGGTATCAGCTGTCTATTGGAGGGGGGGGGGGGGTACTACCACTCCTACGCAATATCGACTTTTAAATCATTTCCTTGAAAGAAAAACGCCTGACTACATTAGATTTTTTCCTTTCCCTGAGAGCTAGGGAGAGGCCGCCCCCGCCCACCCCCACTTGACCGCGGGCATGGGCGCCCTTGTTTGGCTACTCTTGATTTCCTTTCCTTATTTTATTTATCCAAGGAAATAGCGTTTACAAAATGAGTGACCACACAGGTTCTGGCAGAAAACTGTAATTTCTTACTCTGGCTAAAAAGATACCTACAAAACAGTATATTTACGAAAGTAGAATGAGATATTTCTTAAGTATATTGGCAATTCCAGAAATTTCTACTAATCAAACATTAAAATGGGAAGTTTGGAAATTTAATCGATTCAGTTGAAATAGAGTTGATTTAGATTACCGACAGAATCTTTGATAAATCCTGTTAGCATACTCTTGAAAGAATTAAGGTTTATCCGAATATTCTTTCGGCGATTTCACGTAAATTTCGAGATGCCTCCTCTGCTTCCAAACAGTACACACACTACTCTCCATTTCTCCTGCCGTATGTTATAGGTATGGCAGACATAGTTCGTAAATATACTTCTTTTCTTTATCAACCTCGTCAGCCTGGTTGATTTAGATCTCTGTCAATTCTTATGCCAGGGTCTGAAATCATTGCTCTGCCTGACTGACGATTGATGGCAACAATATCAATTCTTCTCGTGGAGCGATTAGTTGACAAAGAACGGACTTTCCAGTATTTGAAGGTTTCCCGAGCAATAAGTTGTCAAAATAGAAAGGATAA
Organism: Anabrus simplex; assembly: GCF_040414725.1. Taxonomy (NCBI): domain Eukaryota; kingdom Metazoa; phylum Arthropoda; class Insecta; order Orthoptera; family Tettigoniidae; genus Anabrus; species Anabrus simplex. The sequence continues at coordinate 587,684,239 of NC_090265.1, read as the reverse complement.
GAGACGTTTAGGAATATGGTCAATTTAGTCCTCTGAACACAATAAGTCTTCTAAGCAATTTTTTGGAAAATATTTAATTTGAGTTAGATTTCCAAGTTTTGTGTCATATTTTGCTATTTTTTCAGTGCATAAGTGCATGCATATTTCCTGAGTTATTAGCTTGTAGAAATTTGATTTCCATTTATGATAGTAACCACTGACATCCCATACAACATTTTTTCCCACATCAGTGCTACCACCACTGAACTGAATTATTTTTTACCATTACTCGTATAACCTTTGAATCATTAATTTCAGTTCGTTTCAGCTGGATGTGTTATAAATACAATCTATTTTATCAATTGTCGGGTACGTCATTTTTGTCAGTTAGGGTAGCTGATTAGGAATTGATCTTCTGTGATCGAGGTTGTGTGACAGAATTCCGGTGCAGTCGGCTGGCATTTAAGAGTGCTTAAATTTGAGATGCCCGGGTCAGCATGTTTATTGCCTCGTTCAGGACAAAATTCAGGCACTCCGGTGTCTCTTCAAATCTATAGCAACTGAAGCGAGTTACACACATTATTATTATTATTCTTATTATTATTATTATTATTATTATTATTATTATTATTATTATTATTATTATTATTATTATTCTCGTATTTAAACATCCTCAAATGCCACCGATCTCAGCTAGGATCTTTTTTTTTCTTGGAAACAGGACGGGACTAACCGATAGGGCCATTACGTGCGTTATTTAAATTAAATCACATTTTAATTTTCAGTCACACATTGTGAAAAACGTTCTTGAATTATACCTCTTCCATATGACAAAATAAATTACACGCGGCTTTAATCTTTTGTACAGTTCGTCTATAGAGAAATGGTGGACAGTTTCAAAGTATATTAATCGGACTGCAGAGTTAAAAAGTAACGTCTGGCTTGAACCCCCTGTCTTCTGTCAACGCTAAAACGAGGGGAGAACTGTGATTGGACAAGGCAAGTTCCGGGAAGACGGCGTTGGTATAATATGTTAGCCAGGGAGCGATCCTTTCCCCAGACAGATGCAAAACATCTCTCGCTCTTCAATCTTATCAGGAAATTGGGAGAAACAGCTGTGAATGAGCGTCAGTTGTCAGGGTGACATTCTAACAGTTTTTAGAACGTTATAAAAACAACGTCTGGTATTCAGGAACTACCAGCATTATACTAATTTCATAAAATGAAAGTATTCGTAGTCGTCCTCACGTATATGTTATTGCCGTACATTAGTCACCATTAGCTCTAGGGCAAGTGAGAAATTATATTTGCCTTTTCTCCTGGGAAGTATGATCAGTCTGTAGAGTACATTACATAATATCTTCCTTTAAACCAACTGAAGAGCGTATTGCATTCTTATTCAGATGGTGTTAGCTGGCGCAGAAAGTGAACAACTGCAGTAGGGTGGATTTGTTCTCCCCATAGTACTTTTACAAACCTCAGGCTATGTCATTTAATAACATGGAATGTAATGTCATTCTGAAGACTAACTACTGTAATACAAAATCTCCTTTAACCGTATTGCAGGCTAGTAATTTCACCCGAGCTTCGTACCCTTTGAAAAATGTAATTCCTCTACCGTGTTTCCACTCCCAATAAATTCTAGTACAAAAGGGTGGTTAATGCACAGTGTATGATGGAGGGAGTGCCCTGGGCAACCTGTTGCTATCCGATGACCGTATACTGCTCACATGGGGCTTCTTCCTAACTGAGTTAGGATGTTCACTGATTCGACTATGATCCACGGTACGTTCCACCTACTGCTCTAGGTGAAATTTTCAATACTCATCGTAGACAAGAGTCAGCAATTCTCAGGATATTCATCCTCAGCGTTGCTGCTGGTAATAACTGCATCTCAACACTTTAATGCAGTCCTGGTAATAACATAAATTACTCAGACACAAGTATGTCATCACTAAGTCTGATATTGCTTCTTCTGTTTACTTGAAAATGAATGAATGAATGAATGAATGAATGAATGAATGAATGAATGAATGAATGAATGAATGGACTGCTTACTCTTCTCTCCCAGTCATGGATCACCAGTAACTTTGGGAAAAGTGTGTTGTTGATTTATTGATAGCATTACTAATACATGCGGTTAGATTTTAAGCAAACACGGTATTCGCTACGGTATTCTACATTGTATATGGATTTCTAGGTAAACTACTGTAAAGGCAGTGAGTAAAATTATGTTGAATTGCATGTCTCTCAACGCTATCCGAGAAACAAAACAGGGAGAACGTCATACGTTGTTTTCCGATGTAAGGCTGATATTGGGGATGTTTTATTGATAATGGCAGGCCACATTTCCTAGTGCCAATCACAATTGAGTTCGGAAGTTTTTACTATAACGGCAGGTTCACTTGGCAACTGGCATTCAAGGTAGAGATGGATCGTTTTCATTATAAAGACAGGTCCCCTTCTCCTAATGCCAGTCACAATCGAGGTGGAGAGATTTGATTATAATCGAGAAATGCAGCGCTATCTAACGTATCAACGATCGAGACATGACAAAAAGTCATAGAACCAAAGTTGTAGATTTCTCCAAATTGAACGGTGATTGTCCTATCTGTTTTGTGATACGACTTACCAATCACAGCGCACCGATCGATCCAGCGACTAATCAAGCTCTACAGTCTACCGGCTCCAAGGAAACCGTCGCGGGGCCTGCCTATAGGCGCATTTCGCCCGCTGGCGTAGAAATGGAATTCCAATTTGACATGAAGTGGTACAGATTGTCCTGGCGTAAATATTTGAAGATTACAGGAAAACCGTTCGCAGGTAGATAACGATCTAGGTGGTACGAAATGTCCTCAAAAATCAAGCGGTACGGAATGTCCGTGGTACGAAATGTCCGGACACCATCCAGCCTGTAGCAGTGTATGCTAGAAAGAATGCAACTCCTGGAGAGCTATTGTCAATAATCATTCAGGCCATAATTCAATTGGAACAAGCTGAGTTGAAAGTAATTGGTTTTACGTGTGATGGAAGTCAGTGTAATAAAAGGGGGTGGATGAATTTGGGAATTTCAGGGAAGGATGATAAAATAAAATATTCCATTCAAAACCCGGCAGATCATCAAAGGTGAGTATGGGCATTTTCTGATTCCGTGCATATTTTGAAGTGCATACGTAATTATTTCCACGATAACGTTCTTTTGCTGTATAAAGGCCAAGAGGAGAATTACAACTTTTATAGACAGTTATATCAAACTGACACTTCTCCTGAGTTCGCTGGTCTTCGAAGTTGTCCTAAGATAACATCCTCTCACATAGACCCAACCTCATTTCAGAGGATGTAGCCTACTCCAGGTTAGCTTTTCGGTTATTCAGTAATGGTGCAGCCGACGCATTTAAGCTGTTTAGAGAAATTAAGCCTAATGAATTCAGTGGTAGTGAGCACACAGACATTTTCACATGAGAAATCAGTAATCTTGGAGAAGCCTTTTAACTTCACATTTAACCTTGAAAAGTACTCTGGAATGGCGGACTACTTGTGGAGCAGAGGATTTAGGTATGTCCTGATGGCAAAAGTTAATCAAGATCCTTTGGAGCTCCATTTCGGGATTTTGCGTTCTCTTAGTTGTGATGATCACCCTTCCACTGTGGACTGTTTACATTTACACATATTGCAGTCTGTGTATAAACCTACCAAACTCGCCTTAAATTCGACCGTAAATTGCGAGGCAATGATAGATTCCCCCCTCACTTCATTTGTTAGTCTTATCCGTGCAATGGCTAAAGAAAATGAACGTAAGAATAAAGAAATTAAAGATTTCGCAGAGGTCACAATTAAAGAAAAAATAGTACTCACCGACTGGGAAAATGAAATAACTCTTCATTACGAGGGAAACCTCACAAAACAGAATTTATTGTTTCATTTGGCAGGCTGCATAGTAAGAAAAAGTGACAAATATGTTGACTGCTTACATTGTGCTCGCACCTTTCGTAGTGAAAAGCCACCTGAGCTTCCACTGGCAAATTTTACCCTCATTAAAGATTATGGCACGAAGAAAGGCTTGCGATACTTGACATATCCTTCACCGTGTGCGTTTAGGTTGCTATTGCAAGTAGAATAGGTCGTCTCAGAAAAAATGCGTTCAGAACAACATTTATGGGGTGATATATTTTTTGCATGTTTGGACAGCATAGACTCTAATAGTTGTCCGACCCGTAGACTTTGGTTGCAGCAGTGATCACAGACACCTTACAGGAAAATTAGTGTTTCATTACATTACGAATTCTTATTCCGCACAAAGGAAATAAGGAAAGAAATGCTATCTTCTAAATCAGCGAAATCGTCCCGGAAGTTCTAAAGCTTTTGAGGGTGAGTTAAAACTTTTTGCATACGTCTTAGATAATGTGAAATGCATAATAGTTTCAACTATATCTCAATACTTTGTAAGTAATTTCAGAATTACTGATGTTCAAATCTTCTCAGTGGATAACATTAAGCCAATAAATTAGTGTGTTTACCAGCTTCCTCTATTCAAATATTCATAGACTGTACACACATGGTACATGAAAGGAAATAATTCAAAGGTCATTCTGGCAACAGGACGTCTTAGAGAATTTATTTCGTGTACGTTTTGTATATTGCTGCGCCTGCTTATTGTATTAACGCGAGCAGCGCGGCTCGTCCATAGCTACACTAGCGCTGTCTGCCGCCATCGCCTATTAACTACTAGAGAGCACTCACTTCCTCTTTCCATACACTATGTCCGGCTCCATGGCTAAATGGTTAGCGTGTTGGCCTTTGGCCACAGCGGGCCCGGGTTCGATTCCCGACAGGGTCGGGAATTTTAACCTTAATTGGTTAATTTCGCCGGCACGGGGGCTGGGTGTATGTGTCGTCTTCATCATCATTTCATCCTCATCATGACGCGCAGGTCGCCTACGGGAGTCAAATCAAAAGACCTGCATCTGGCGAGCCGAACTTGTCCTCGAACACTCCCGGCACTAAAAGCCATACGCCATTTCATTTCCATACGCTATGACAGGACCTTACCGGGCAGAGTTCTAAACTGAAATATTTCGCATAGGCCTTGCTGTTTTCGCAGGCACAACGACGATATGTATGTATGTATGTATGTATGTATGTATGTCTAAACCAGCATTTGTGTACAGCGTAATCTCCGGCGTGATAGATTTGGAAAGAACTTATTCTGAACTCAGTAGGATATCTTAGGAACCCCTACTTTTTATACCATATCTCAAGCTGGGTGTTAAAACAATAGCAGTCTTTAGTCCTCTGGGAAACATGTGAAGGTGGTGGCTATAAATCCTTCCGTTGCGTGAGAACTTTGTATCTCTGCAGTAAGACGTTTGCAATCTAAATTGAAATCAACGACTTTGCGGTTAAGTGTGTTCTCTAGCGCACTGCGATATCTCCAGGTGAAACGAACGAGTAGGCGCTTAGCCTCTCTTATCTTCCGCCACCTTCCTTTGATGGAAACCTGCCAATTTTATTACTGATGCTTTCGGGGCATAGAATCATTATTTGCTAGGAGAAACCTTCTCTCAATCCACAAATGTTTCCAACATACGCTGATTTTTAAGTATAAATTGCCTTTTGCCTGTTAAGATATTTACTCATGAATCAGTCGGTATTGAGGGAAAAGTTAAAATTGTCAATATCTGTTAACCTTCAGACTACCTCGATCTATGAAAATGAAATGGCGTATGTCTTTTAGTGTCGGGAGTGTCCGAGGACAAGTTCGGCTCGCCAGGTGCAGGTCTTTAGAGTTGACTCCCGTAGGCGACCTGCGCATCGTGATGAGGATGAAATGATGATGAAGACGACACATTCACCCAGCCCCGTGCCGGCGGAATTAACCAATTACGGTCAAAATTCCCGACCCTGCCGGGAATCGAACACGGGACCCCTGTGACCAAAGGCCAGCTCGCTACCCATTTAGCCATGGAGCCGGACACCTCGTTCTATGACCAACACAGTTACCAGGTGGTGTCATCCCAGCGACGGGTTCACGCATTTATCAATGCTAATGGAGGGCATTTTGAATAATAATAATAATAATAATAATAATAATAATAATAATAATAATAATAATAATAATAATAATAATAATAATATCATTAAGTCCCACTAACTACTTTGTTATGGTTTTCGGACACGCCGAGGTGTCAGAATTTAAAGTTCTTTAACTTGCCAGTAAATCTACCGACACCAGGCTGACGACGTATTTGAGCACCTTCAAATTCCACCGGACTGAGCCAGGATCGAAGCTGCCAAGCTGGAGTCAGAAGACCAGCGCCTTAACCGTCTGAGACACTCAGTCCGGCCATTTTGAACATTTCATATGAGTTCTAACTTGGAAATAAAACTATCCGGACCCATGTCCATGTAACATAAATTCTTCTTTTACGTACGAGGAATGTGTCCTGAAAGTTTGGCCTACCTTATTAATACATCCTGTATGATGTCTTCCGCACAGACCTATTTTGTCGCCAAATTCACATATGCATTTATGATTTGGATAATTAAAGTGTTTTGTTGGCAAATTTTGTGGGAAAAACTGTGAAGGGCAAAAAAAGTAACAAAATGTCTTTGATTCTCTTCCGTCCACTTCATTTCAAACATGGCCCACCAGAACTGTAGAAGTCTTCTTCTTTTTCCATCCTTTCCTCTTCCTTCTGCGTAGAAATTCCTTACCGAGCGAGTGACTGTGTGGTTTGGTCACGTAGCTGACAGCTTGCATTCGGGAGATAGTGGGTTCGAACCCCCCTGTCGGCGGCCATGATTTCCCATTTACGCAACAGGGAAATGTCCGCCCCGTAACGTAACGCTTAGCACTATTAGCTGCCATCCTCGGGGCCCGGGTTCAATTCCCGGTACTGCCAGAAATTTATAAATGCTATTTTTTTTATTTTTTTGCTATTTGCTTTACGTCGCACCGACACAGATAGGTCTTATGGCGACGATGGGATAGGAAAGGCCTAGGAGTTGGAAGGAAACGGCCGTGGCCTTAATTATGGTACAGCCCCGGCATTTGCCTGGTGTGAAAATGGGAAACCACGGAAAACCATCTTCAAAGCTGCCGACAGTGGGACTCGAACCCACTATCACCCGATTACTGGATACTGGCCGCACTTAAGCGACTGCAGCTATCGAGCTCGGTAATTTTAAAATGGCAGGAGGGCTGGTATGTGGTTAAAATTGTACATGCAGCTCACTTCCATTGGGGGTGTGCCTGCGAAAAGCTGCACCACCTCGGGACGAGGGCACGGGTTTGTTTGTCCGATTCCGTGGCTAAATGGTTAGCGTGCTGGCCTTTGCTCCAGAGGGTCCCGGGTTGGATTCCGGGCCGAGTGGGGATTTAACCTTCATTGGTTAATTCCAGTGGCTCGAAGGGTGGGTGGGTGTGTGCCTTTTCCCATCCCATCGTCGCCCTAAGACCTGTCTGTGTGGGTGCGACGTAAAGCAACTAGTACATAAAAAATGAAGAAAAGAAGAAGAAGAGTAGTTTACGAAATTGAACAGCGTCACAACGGCTGTACTTCTTCCAAGAATGAAAAACCGCATCAGAAAATGGCTTTATAGTTTTAGTTCATGGCCTGAACAATGATCTCTTGCAGTTGATTGTTATGAAATGGGTCGGAACACAATACAGGTGGTGTGATGAACAAAGACTCGAGAGGTTCTCAGATAGTTTTTCAAACGAGATGTAACCGAGCTCCGTGGACATGCTGGCACAAGATCTACCAGGCGGGACGAGGTGAAGTGATTTACGGGAACATTAAGCACCGAACAGCTCCTTATTATGTAAATGCAATGCTGTACAGGCTACAACCGTGATGTGTTTAACATTGAAAGCACCGCGCCATTCCTTATCGATTACTTTGTGAATATACTTAGCTAAAGAGTTGTGAAGCTTTCTTTCTGTGATTGCAAACTAGTTCCATTAGAACCGTAAAAATATAGAAATAAATACCAGGCGTCAAAATGATCCGTATAAATTAAATTACAAAAAATGACCTTAGATATGCTGACGGCACACTTAAAATATTAATGATCTCAGCTCGTGTCTGGTGATCTGGGAATCCAGTTTAGATGGTAGACCCTACCTGGTAACACCCAGAAACAGGCTATGAGGACAGAGTAAACTGATTACTTATCTAACCGAGTCATCAAAAATATTTTCTCAGCAATTTATACAAGTTACAAGAAAGTAAATGTGGCAACTTGGCTTCATGTTAATTTATACAAGAATGTTTAAAATGAATCCGCCTCTATGGTGTAGTGATTTGTCTGATTAGCTGCCACCCCCGGAGGCCCGCGTTCGGTTCCGGCTCTGGCACGATATTTTAAAAGTGGTACGAGGGCTGGAACGGGGTCCAGTCATCCTCGGGAGGTCAACTGAGTAGATTCCCTCATTCCCTGCTCAGCCATCCTCGAAGTGGATTTCCGTGTTTTCCCACTTCTCCTCCAGACAAATGCCGGGATGGTACCTAACTTAAGCCCATGGTCGCTTTCTTCCCTCTTCCTTGTCTATCCCCTTCCATCTCCCCATCCTCACCACAAGGCCCTTGTTCAGCACAGCAGGTGAGGCTGCCTGGGCGAGGTACTGGTCTTTCTCCCCAGTTATATCCTCCCCAACCCAATGTCTCACGCTCCAGGACACTGCCCTTGAGACAGTAGAGGTGGGATTCCTCGCTGAGTCCGGGGATGAAACCAACTCTGGAGGATAAATGGATTAAAAAAGAGAAGAAATGTTTAAAATGAATGGACTTAAGTTCCAGTAAAATATCTGCATAAAACCGGCGATACAGAAAAGCTCCATTTGATTTGAAGGCGGTGGAAAGAAATAATAATAATCATCATCATCATCTGTTTAGCCCGCCTGGTGGCCATGATCGTTAAGGCGCTGAAGTCTAAAAACGGTCTAACACCGAGGTTAGCCGGTTCGAGTCCCGTTGGTCGAAAAAATTTTCACCATCAGAATGTTGGCCGGCAGGGTAGGGGAGGTGGTGGTATACAATTTCTAATCACTAGATTGCGTGCCAAAAGCCTATCATATATCACGTCATTCATTTCATCTCTCATTAACTCCTCTGATGAGGTTGACGTCAGGAAGGGCATCCGGTCATAAAAAACCGCCACGACAAATTCATCTCACCTCATACCCGACCCCGTAGGGAAACGGGACAAGGGTTGGACAAACAACATCATCATCTGTTTACCCTCCAGGGTCGGCTTTTCCCTCGGACTCAGCGAGGGATCTCACCTCTACCGCCTCAAGGGCAGTGCCCTGGAGCTTCAGACTCTTGGTCGGGGGATACAACTGGGGAGTATGACCAGTACCTTTAACTTTATGAAGATAAAGTTGGAAGGTACTGTAAATGTAAAGAACTAATCGGGATAAATATCCATTCATAGGAAGAGGAATTCGGGAATGGAATAGTTTCCAATTTCTTCGAAATAATTTACAAGACGACTATGTAAACAACTAATAGGGAATCTGCTACTCACTTGCTATGGTGAACAGGGGCCTTGTAGGGGGATGGGAAGATTGGAAGGGATAGACAAGGAAGAGGGAAGGAAGTGGCCGTGGCCTTAAGTTAGGTACCATCCCGGCATTTGCCTGGAGGTGAAGTGGGAAACCACGGAAAACCACTTCGAGGATGGCTGAGGTGGGAATCGAATCCACTTTACTCAGTTGACCTACCGAGGCTGAGTGGACCCCGTTCCAGCCCTCGTACCACTTTTCAAATTTCGTGGCAAAGCCGGGAATCGAACCCGGACCTCCGGGGGTGGCAGCTAATCACGCTAACCACTACACCACAGAGGCGGACAAGAAATAATAATAACGATGATAATAATGTTATTGGCTTTACGTCCTACTAACTACTTTAACATCGTCGCCGTAAGACCTATCTGTGTCGGTGCGACGTAAAGCAAGTAGGAAAGAAAACACCTACTTTTATGGGTTTCGGAGATGCCGAGGTGCCGGAATTTAATCCCATAGGAGTTCTTTCACATGCCAATAAATCTACCGATACGAGGCTGATGTATGAAAGAGTCCGAGGACAAGTTCGGCTCGCCAGGTTCAGGTCTTTTGATGTAACTACCGTAGGCGACCTGCGCGTCGTGATGAGGATGAAGACGACACATACACCCAGCCTCCGTGCCAACGAAATTAACCAATTAAGGTTAAAATTCCCGACCCTGCGGTGAATCGAACCCGGGACCCCTGTGACCAAAGGCCAGCACGCTAACCATTTAACCATGGAGCACGAGGCTGACATATTTGAGTACCTTCAAATACTACTGGACGGAGCCAGAATCTAACCTACCAAGTTGGAGTCAGAAGGGCAGTGCCTCAATCGTCCGAGCCACTGACTCCGACAGATAATGGGAAGGAGTTTCAAAAGTACAGTAGCTTGAATTACAGCCTGGTTCACGTATTTTTCCGATGATTTAGTTGTCTAGTGGTGTGAAGAAGTAGTAAAGTGGCATCATCAACTGAGAGGATGTAGCGTCTGATCGTTCACTGTGGTGGCATATTGCCCATAAAGATCTACAGCAATTTGAACAACAACGACGAAGGCACGAGTTCGATGAAGGAAATTGTAGAGAATAACGAGAAATTCAAAAGCCCGATACATTGAACAACAACGAGTTTTGTGGTTCTAGAATTGGTCCGTTCAGTCGTGTAAGAATCAATAATCAGCGACGCCGATACAGTCGGAAGACATCGTTACACTCGCCAGCTATTGCACGCTTATGCTGATGATGTATTATTCATCCCACGTAATTATTTAACTTGAGGACGGGACTAAGAGTCAAAAAGGAGAGGACTCGTGATCAACTCAGAGAAGGCTAAAGCAACAAATTGGACCCATTTACTCTGAACAGTGAGGCTATAGAAGATGTGGATAGCTGTACGTATTTGGGCTGTGTAATTGCCAACGATGAGGAGCTGCGCCGGACGTCTTGTAACGCATTCATAAAGCGAATGCCACCTACGTGCAGCTCCGTCCGATATGGAAGAGTTAACATAATATTTACCAAGACCAACCTACGCGCCTTCCGAAGAAAATGTAAAATCTCTCCCTTTATATGGTTCGGAGGCAAGGAAAGCTACAAAAGTTATACTTCCAAATCGAAACCTTCGTCAAATGGTGTTTACCAGTAATTCTGAACGTCTAGTGGATTTACAATCCCGCTCTTCGGAAAAGGATGGGAGAAACCGAGATGACATTTAAGATAAAGCGGGGGAAGTGGAAATGCATAGGTCATGCACTAAGGAATAGAAGAGAAGCGGCTTGGAACCTGCTGGGTAAAAGTAAACGTGGTAAATCTATCCACTCTGAGGCCTCGGAAGGATGAGCGAAATAAATGGATGGTCGTCAACAGGACCACTTGGACATACTTTGTTGATGTCTTATGTCCCACAGCAGGAGTTAAGTCAAAGTAATCACTCATTTAATGTTAGCAGCATTTAAATGTGGTTTTAAACACTTTTGCATACATAAGAAAAACACTAGTCGATATCTTTCTACGGAGATTTCTACAAGTGACCCGTTTATTGTAGTCTTTAATGAAATAGAAATATGTTACGGAACCTGACAACAGGCATAACGTGATGATGAAGAATCAGTACAATCCAAATTATAGTCAACAATGACATGTGAAATTCCTGGTGAATTACACAAAGGAAAAGTAATAAATATCTGATGGTACATTGCCACTGAAGGCGCAAAATCTACGGGAAAAGTATCATATTTCAAGTCTCAACACTCTACCTTACCTCTAAACCCAAATAACTGAGAAAACGTAAGCACAGCCCTCTCATACACACTCATTATGACATTTGTACGAGTATGGACAAAAAGTCCGCCTCTATGGTGTAGTGGTTAGTGTGATTAGCTGCCACCCCCGGAGGCCCGGGTTCGATTCCCGGCTCTGCCACGACATTTGAAAAGTGGTATGAGGGCTGGAACGGGGTTCACTCAGCCTCGGGAGGTCATCTGAGTAGAGGTGGGTTCGATTCCCACATCAGCCATCCTGTAAGTGGTTTTCCGTGGTTTCCCACTTCTCCTCCAGGTAAATGCCGGGATGGTACCTAACTTAAGGCCACGGCCGCTTCCTTCCCTCTTCCTTGTCTATCCGTTCCAATCATCCCATCCCCGGCAAGGCCCCTGTTCAGCATAGCAGGTGAGGCCGCCTGGGTGAGGTACTGATCGTCCTCCCCAGTTGTATCCCCGACTCAGAGTCTGAAGCTCCAGGACACTGCACTTGAGGCGGTAGAGGTGGGATCCCTCGCTGAGTCCGAGGGAAAAACCGACCCTGGAGGGTAAACTGATAAAGAAGAAGAAGATGGGCAAAAGTGTGGGAATGATGACCAAACATGACTCAGATTAACGACAAATCACTGTATGTAATGGTTTGTGATGAAGACAGACAAATCCTTGCAGAAAATTGACGGCATTACTTCAAATTGAAAAAAATTCGTGATTATGTTCAAGAGCGACTATTTAGAGAATAGGACGTTCTGTGCTCTTGGAATATGGGATTACGATTGTCTAATTCTGCTGATGATTAAGCACATTTGAGTCAAAGAACACCGTGTCAGTCCTGAAACGTTCTGGAGTGTGACTAATTTCAACTTAAAATGTTTCCAGCTTCTTGGCTAAATTATTAGCGTAGTAGCCTTCAATTGAGAGGCTTCCGGGTTCGATTCCCGACCAGGCCAGTGACTTTTAGCCGGGTGTAGTTAATTCCTCTAGCATTTTTTTGTAGTCTGCTTTACGTCGCACCGACACAGATAGGTCTTATGGCGACGATGGGATAGGAAAGGGCCAGGAGTGGGAAGGAAGTGACCGTGGTCTTAATTAAGGTACAACCCCTACATTTGCTCGGTATGAAAATGGGAAACTACGGAAAACCATCTTCAGGGCTGGCGACAGTGGGGTTCGAACCCACTATCTCCCGAATGCAAGTCCACAGCTGCGCGACCCTAACCGCACGGCCAACTCGACCGGTATTATTATTATTATTATTATTATTATTATTATTATTATTATTATTATTATTATTATTATTATTATTATTTACACAGAGAATAGCTGTTTTTCACTATCGTAGTGACAATTTCTAACTTTTCAAGTTCATTAGCAGTGCTCAATTATTAGAGTTCCATCTGAGTGGCACAATCGGTATTTTTTAAAATTCTGATCATTTCACTACTCTCAAATATCCAGATGCAAACGAATTATGAGCCATGAAGTGACAGAATTCCCTGTTGCAATATTCTTGACGGTTGGGCGTGTTTTGGGTAGAGATGTTACAAACAACAACAACAACAACAAACCTCCGTGGCTCAGGCGGCAGCACGCCGGCCTCTTAGTACTGGGTTCGTGGTTAAAATCCCGGTCACTCCACGTGAGAATTTTGCTGGATAAAGCGGAGGCTTACAGCTTTTTCTCCGAGTACTCCGGTTTTCCCTGTCAATTGTCATTCCAGCAAAACTCACCAGTATCACTTCATTTCATCCATCAGTCATCAATCATTGCCCCAGAGGAGCGCAACAGGCTTCGGCAACCGGCACAATTCCTATCCTCGCCGCTAGATGGGGGTTTCATTCATGCCATTCCTGATTCGGTCACATGACTGGAAACAGGCTGTGGATTTTCATTTTCAAGTTATAGACAATGTGGTTAAATGTTCAGTTCATTTTGCAAGCCAGGGTGTGTGTAGTAGTATTGCTTATGGTGACATAAATAACGCGATATGGATCGATCAGTGAGTGCAGAAATAGAAAACCTAGAGGCCCACATTGTTTTCGCCCTTGAACGTTCAGAAGACGTGTCTGATCTAAGCTCTAGAAAAAGGCAATAATTAAAAATCAATTTCATCAGAAATTTGCTGTATTTTTATGTTTGATATATTGTGTCACGTAAAACTCTAGGTTACTGTTATGCCTACATTACTGGTTATAGTTAAGTACCAAGTGTTAGACAATGAAGGTTTAGAGATAAACATCTGGCTCTGTCTTAGACATACGGCACTTGTAAAAATACACACTTGAGATGTGTTTATGTACAGTTACAAGCAGAGCATGTTGTTCCTTCCTAATGGACGGGAGGTACGGCACATCACCACACCACATATGGAAGGGATGAGTTACTACTTGGTGAAGCCTACACCTGGTCGGCCTGCTGAAGCGGGGGAGATTTCACATGTAGAGCTTCTCGACACAGGGGTGAAACAACATCCTGTAGAAAACAACACTATACGGTATCCGCATCTAAGAACAGTACGGTACTAATTACACCATACTATATGCAGTAGAATTACCTAGACAAACTCTGTGAATATATTTATGAAATCAAAACATTGTGACATCTTCTAGATTTCATACGATAAAGAAACACAGTGGAACACAGATAATATGCATATATGTTGAGTATTCAGCCCGAAAGCTGGTTTGATCCTCCAGAGCTCCGCCAAAGGTTGTCATAATAGCCTAGGTATCACTGAAGAGGAGTACTAGGGAAATGAGGAGTGAGGTAGTTTCCCGTCGCTTTCCTCACCGAGCCAGAAGTTGCTATTAGATACCAGTCTGCCAAGCCCATTGAAATGCATGCACCATGCATGAGCGATATTTTCACACCATTCATAACAGGGACTGGCTGCATAAGGAATGGTATTACTAGCATCACTCATACCTCAGTCACTTTCATATAAATGTCAAAACCAAGGATGAGACTGAGACAGGTCAATGAATGTAACAAATTTATTGTAGCCTATACTAGAAGACATAGTGCACTGTAAACACTACATCTTGCCAACAAAGGCATTCTTGCGCTCTATTCGTGAAATATTTTCAGTTTATTTCCAGTAATGCCTGGAAGGAAAAGTTACATTTTCGTTATTTGGTCTAGCTAGGATTGATTTGATATAGAAAGAAAATTACAGTCGAACTTTCTTAAATTGTTTCTGGAAGATAGGGAGAATGAATCAATTCAAAGAAACAACATATTTACATTCAAGGTTCTGTAGAGAAAATAACATTTTTATTAACTGCGTCTCACGAGAAGTCGCGACAGCTTGTAAGTATGGCACGAGTAACAGATACTACTCTCTTAGCTACAAACATCAGTCATGACAGACAATGCGAGCTCTCTGAATCAGTACACATTCATTATCAAATTGTTCACTATGCAGTACTTACAGTGAATGTGTAACTAAAGCACAATTGCGCTACCACTTTGAAACTTCACGAGAGCACTTAGATCGCCGCGGATTGAACGGATGTTTATTGTCAGGCCTTAAGGTGTGAGACTGGCGCAAGCGCGACAGCCATGCTTACCCCCGATACCTGTTACTCGCATCAACGCGACTTCTCGTCAGCCGACCATAGTATGCAATGTATCTATTAACAATAGACATCAGTTTGTTTCTTAGAAGTACATCTTCCATTAACTAATCCGTAAAATAATCGGGGTAATCTCATTCTTAACAAATGAACATTTCTTATTAAAAAGGGCTGATATTAATTAAAACGAAACGGGCAACACAGTATGGTACGGTGTTCTATACCCGGACAGTTCCCACTTCTAGACATCCCCAAATAAACATATTGACTGAGCGGTTAATTGTTTCTCAGTGCTTTTCTAGATGGCAACATGCTCCACTCGTGGATATTTGCATGACGAGACTTCAAAGATAACCTGAAAGATTTCTCCACAGTTTTGTTTTTAGGAAAGTGAATTTTTAAAGTTTAATCTTGCCAGTCGTAATAAATCTAATCTAATCTAACTGCTGCCTGTCTTTAGACACGACGCAGTACGGATCTTTTTCATTGTTCGGCGGTAGAAAAGTAGGCTTCGGCCTGCAAGTTGCCATGGCTGGTCCGTGGTCCGACAGCTCTGCACTCCCAGCGACCAACCGAGCAGAGGACGGGTGGCCACAGCTGTACCGTGGCTCTGCACCTCTGTATTTGGGAGACGGAGAGGGGCTGGTCCCCACCGTCCGCTGTCCTGAAAATGTTTGATTTTCCATTCTCCTGCACTAAGGCTAATGCCGGGACAGTCCTTAGTATAGGCCATGGCCGCCAACTCTCTCACCTTTCCCATACATCTCCATCACCACCACAAATTTTCTGGCCCACCTCCCATCAGAGCAATGAAAACAATTTAGTAGTAGTAGTAGTAGTAGTAGTAGTAGTAGTACTTCATCCTCTTCTCTCACGCCGTAGTAGGGTCGCGGAAACTATTTGAGTCGCACGTCAACTTGGTCTAGTCATACGGCCGGATATAATTCCTGGCGCCGCCAACCGCACATGGAGGGACGTATTCGATTATTACGTGTTGCATTGTTGGTTGGTAGTGTGATGAGTTGTGTGGATTTATTTACGTATTTGTTCAGAATCAGAAACAGCATAGCGCCGAATTAGAAAGATTCGTATTGTATTTGATCCCCGAGACACAGTGGTTAACCAGGTGTGTAAAAATGCACGGCTCAGCAATGTATTTTTTTAAATCTGTTTTACGTCACACCGACACAGATAGATTTTATGGCGACGATGGGATAGGAAAGGCCTAGGAGTGTGAAGGAAGCGGCCGTGCCCTTAATTAAGGAATTAAGGTAAACCCCAGCATTTGCCTGGTGTGAAAATCGAAAAGCACGGAAAACCATCTTCAGGGTTGCCGACAGTGGGATTCGAATCCCCTACCTCCCGAATACAATTCCATGAATCAAACCCTGGACCATCTGTACTAAAGGCTACTATGCTGACCATTCGGCCAAGAAGCTGGACAGCAAATTGCCGGAACTCCTCTCTCGAAACGTGTTCTTCATCCAAGCAAATCTGTTGCATTCAAACACGTTTAACACTACGTTCACGATGTTAAATCATGAAATACACGAACCTGTTCAACTCATTTAAATATTTTACATGTTATACGTGCAAATCTTTGCTTAAAATTGAAATGACTGATTTGAAAACAAAGACGTTCTTATTAGTGACTTTTTTCTGAATATCTTTTCAGTATGATTCTCTCAGGTTTTTGTGTGAGAGAAATCTTTAATATTTGCCCTATCACCAAAATATCATATCAACTTATGCACGTGAACATAAAATAAATTAGGAAGTTTCAAGTCCCAGCATTTAAAACAGGGTAAGAACGTGTTCCTTGAGTGTTAAAATATTCATCTTACGGGAAATGGCTTTCAAAATCACAACTTTTGTTCACGGAACGTATTTATAGTTTTACAAAAAATATTAATATGGTATTGCTATACGAGAAGGAAGAAGATGCGAATATGGCGCTGGTTACGTGCCAGATGCGACCGTGCCGGATGCGACCCGGCCATTATCGTGCCAATAGCGACCGAGCGGAAAAGCATCGTGCCGCATGCGACCCATCAATCACTTACAATTAATCTGCATTAAGGGCTGTCACCAAGTGGCAGATTGCTTATAAGTAGCTAACTTGCTCTTTTCTAAAATAAAGGTCTGACACCGTTGTTAACAGGTTCGAGTGCCGTTGGTCGAAAGAAAACTATAATAATGTTGCTGGCTTTATGTCCTAGTAGGCCTAACTACTTTTATAGTTTAAGGAGACGCCGAGGTGCCGGAATTTAGTCCCGCAGGTCTTATTTTACGTGCCAGTAAATCCACCGACACAAAGCTGACGTATTTGAGCTTGTTCAAATACCACCGGACTGAGCCAGGATCGAACCTGCCAAGTTGGAGTCGGAAGACCAGCATCTCAACCGTCTGAAGCGTCTGAGCCACTTAGCCTGGATGAAAAAATATCACCATCAGAATGTTGGCCGGCAGGGTAGGAAAGTTGGTGGTAGACAGTTTCTAATCACTAGATTGCATGCCAAAATCTTGGATTCAAATCCAAACCCTTTCGCAATGTTCAAATGGAGTGAGGGGATATGATGCTGTTGATGGTGATTCGGCCGTCGGATGGCGTCGTAAAGCATTGAGCAGACCCCTTGGTATTATTCAAGAGGAGTAGGCTACGTGTCGAAACCGGGTTTCATCTCTCCCTACTTCATTATCCTAATCCCACATCCAGATGCGCAGGCCCAAGGGCGTCAGGTAGAAATACCTGCACCAGGCAAGCCGAACACGTCCTCGGACACTCCTGGTACTAATAAGATACGATAAGTAAATAGGCCTAAGTCGTAAATAATTTCAGAGAATTAGGACCTTTTTATTGCTAGTGGCATTACGTCGCACCGACACAGACAGGTCTTAAGGCGACGATGGGATAGGAAAGGTCTTAATTAAAGTACAGCCCCAGCATTTGCCTGTTGTGAAAATGGGAAACCACGGAAAACCATCTTCAGGGCTACCGACAGTGGGATTCGAACCCACTATCTCCCGGATGCAAGCTCAGGGCCGCACGCCTCTAACCGCATGGCCAACTCACCCGGTGGGAAAAGATGTAAACGCATCACCATGTTTCGTGTTGTAAAACGAGTTTCCCCCAGAAGTGTTATGTAAAGTAGGGGCAGTAGCTGCTTATAGGACTTATTGAAATGGCATTGCAGTTCGTTTACCTTACCTTATCTTGGGTGATGACACAACTTATCAAATGACAATGTGCTTGTCAACGCCGGTCGCATCCGGCACGGTTAATGATTATGCGGTCGCTAGTGGCACGGGTCGCATGCGGCACGGTCGAATCTGGCACGCCACCAGCCTGACGATAGCGTACAAGAAGACCAAGATACTGAATGCAAAGACCAAATGGAAGGTTGGAGATCAAGCAGTAGAGAGAGTTGACAGCTTCGGTACCTAGGTGAGCATATAATAGGCAAACTACAGAATAATAAGAGTGCGGGAGACAAAGCACAACTCCTGCAGAAACTACGATTCACAGCCAAGACGACTTATGGGAAGAAGAACCTATCGAGGAACGCTAAATTGCGATACTATACGATGACCATTCGGGACGCTGCATTGTACGCTACTGAGACCATGACATTGGGAAAAAGAGTGGAAAAGAAGGAAAGAAAGATCCTGAGAGATATATGGGGTACCAAAATGTAGGGTGAAATATGGTTGTATAGATCAAAACAGGAGCTATACGATAAAGTGGAACCAATTTCAAGTGTATTATGGAAAAGAAGGTTGACTTTCGTGGGACATTTGATGAGGATGGATGACAACAGGTTGATAAAGAAGGAATGGAAGATATGGAATGCGACATGATTAACGGAAAATATCTAGATGAAGTTAGGGAGGATTGGAAAGCTATTGGCATAATGGATAAATATCCACGAACCCGTGAGGGGTCGCGTCCCGTCGTTTCAACCATTTCTGTTTATTTTGGTCAATCCTTCCGCGAACACTGTCCATTATATACTTCCTACTCCTCAGTACCTTTCAATGGATTTGTCTACACTTCTGTCACGCCGCTGTTATCACTCTCCACTCCTTCAGTGAGTGACAAGCTGGCTATCCGGTCGTTTCGTTCGCATGCGACTCCTCACGTTACCTGTCTTCGTTCTATACGCGACTCATGGCGTTGCCTTATTTAAAATGCGGAAAGTGCACTGTTATCATTCATGGTTGATTAGAGAGAGAAAGAGCATTGTCTAGATGTGTGTTAAACGAAATTAAACATCATTTTTAAAGTATTTTCCATAAATAGAACTTGAATTTTTATTTTCAATTTCATCAGCCAAAGGCAATCTCATTATTGTTATAATTATTATGTAAAAAGTGTTTGTGTTTAAATAGTATTATCTTATATTATTGTAACAATAAATAGCGTATTAAGTAAGCGTTTGGTGTTTTATTGATTTCCGGTCGAAACTACCGTACGCGACTCCTGACGTTAGACTCGGCACGCGACCCCTCGCGAGTTAACGACTGTGCGGGATAGATCTGTTTGCAAAAAGCTCGTCGAAAGTCATAAATGGACCGATACTAAGATCCAAATCACACAAGCGGAGAGAAATAGGAGTGAAAGAATGAAGAGGTATTGGGAAGAACGAAGACGTGCCGAACAAGTTTCTCGAGATCCTCAAGGTCGAAGCGAAAAAAAGAGAAGTTCTTCTAGTTGTGATGTTAACATAAATAATTAATTCAACATCAATAAGGGAAATTATCAGCAATTCGAAGTGTAAAAAGCTAAAAATGAAACTTTTCATGAATGTTGGTGTTCTCTTCTCCCTTAAAAGCCGACTGATTATTGTCAATTTTGGAGGAGAACGTCTGTACAACTGCCGTGTGGTACACCCCTACAAACGCGGGAGAGAAAAGAAGGAGATACGTCTTACGTGCAGGTTCTCAAAGGGAGAGAGAGAGCAGGTCACATGTGGTGCGGGAGCCAACTTCCGCCACATTTCATCTGTAGCCAGCAGCTGCGAGCCCACCTATTCACATCTGATTGGGTGTATACTGTGGCTCCTTTCATCTTTCAGTATAAGAGATCCGGCCTTTTACCTCCCTTCCTTGGCTTCAAGGATGCAAACAGCTTACCTGTTTGCTACCCCAACAGCGACAATGGCACCTCCAATGAGGTGTGTGCATTTCATATAGTGTACCAAAGAGATGGCAAGTTTGATTAGCCTCAGGGAAGAACACTGATAGGCTTACAAGTAAAGAGATTTCACGCACTGGTCTCGGGCTCTAAGATCTTCTTGGATATGGTTGACACGGGGCAAGCTTTAACTAAAACCTCATTGAAAACCTTTGACACTGGCTGAGTTCGACATAAAAATCCCTTTGGACGATTTTATCTCTGGTTGTCTTGTAAATATAGATAATTGTTTTGACAATTCTTAATTACATATAACTAGGGCTCGGAAGTTGAAGACCTATAAATTGCCTAAAAAGATCTAACAATCCTAAAAAGGACGTAACAATGCAAAATTCTGATAGTATGCAACGTACAGTGCAAAAATATATGAGTGAGATAATAATGATAATGGTATTTGATTTACGTCCCACTAACTACTTTAACGGTTTTCGGAGGCGCCGAGGTGCCGGAATTTCGTCCTGCAGGAGTTATTTTACGTGCCAGTAAATCTACCGACACGAGGCTGACGTATTTGAGCACCTTCGAATACCACCGAACTGAGCCAGGATCGAACCTGCCAAGTTGAGGTTAGAAGGCCAGGCCTCAACCGTCCGGCGTGAGTGAGATACTTCTTCTTTCGGACAGTATATATTTTTAGATTAGCCTGATTTAAGAAGAGGAATTCCGTGTTTGTTATAAAAAGTACTTGCAGAATTTAGAATGAAATAATATTTAGCTTAACCACACTAGGGTTGCAGAAATTGGAATTCGTAAACCTTACCTCAGTTGACTTTGCAGTATATCACCATAGTCATCGTCAGGTTCTTAGGCGTAAAGAATCGTAGGTTTCCAGACAGGTCGTAGTAGTAGGGATAAAAAGGGGATTCTGGGCCAGGGGCTAATGCACAAGATGGTGGCTATACATAGGCTCGGCTATACATGGGCTCTTATCAGAACGCCTAGTGCCATAAAAATTACATTGATTACATTTAAGCCCGTAGCAGTCACACAAATTATCGGATAAACATGTAACTTGAAATTTCGGTTCGGAAATATACTATTTGAATCTGTTGGCATAGGTTATAAGCATGTAGCTCTCCACATCAAGGGATATTAAGGGATCATACCTGAACCAAGTGACATCTTCCTCTTCAAAAACACTCGCATCAAAATGTTCTCCTTTTCATATTTCACTTATGTTGCGCATAATTTGATACCCCTGATTATTCCAAGCACTAGTTTCATTTTATTTCTTTTCAGATATGGTTCAAATATATGTATTTTCCAGAGAAAAGATGTTTAAGAGGTGACGGATGAACTAATTATGATACGAATTGAGAATGGGTAGAAAGAAGGTGAATTTTTAAAAATAATCATAAGACTTTAAGAAAACAGGCTAAAAGGCACCAATAAGCCAAAAAAGCCGAGAAAGACAAAAACAGGACAAATAAAGCCCATCACTTGCTGGCCAACAATGACCCACAGTGAACATAGGGCCAATATTATGTTGGGCCTCGTATTCGGACCCTCAAGAAAAGAAGGATTATTCCTCAACTACCTCTCACTACATATAACCCTCATTTCACACTATTTCGAATTTCACATGTTTACGTACTTCGAAATAGAGCGCTAAGTGGAAATTTATGATATTGTAGTCATCGCACTCAACTATCAACGTAGATAGATAGAAAAATACATAGAAAGACGAATCCTTTACTGCCCGTGCCAAAGTTAGGGCTCCTGGCCCTCTCTTACACTTAACCACATACACTACATATCACTCTTTCGCAAGAATAGCGGCACAACTAAAAAATGAACATTTTTGAGAAAACAAATTTGAAAGTTTAAAAATCGTATCAAATCAAATCAAGAATAATGTTTTATCCGACCATTTATTTTTCTTTCTTTCTTAATCTGTTTACCCTCCAGGCTTGGTTTTTCCCTCCGACTCAGCGAGGAATCCTACCTCTACCGCCTCAAGGGCAGTGTCCTGGAGCGTGAGACTTTGGGTGGGGAGATAAATACTAAGAAATACAAAATAACAGTAATGTTTAAGGCTAAAATAAGAACAAAGAACAATATGCATTTTATTGATCTGAAAAATATCAATTATATTACATTAACTAAACATAATGCAAAAGATATAAAAATATTGTCCGCCTCTGTGGTGTACTGGCTATTGTGATCAGCTGCCATCCCCGGACGTCCGGCTTCGATTCCCGGCTTTGCCACGAAATTTGAAAAGTGGTACGACGGTTGGAATAGGGTCCACTCAGCCTCAAGAGGTCAAATGAGTAGAGAGGGGTTTGATTCCCACCTCAGCCATCCTAGAAGTGTTTTTCCGTGGTTTCCCACTTTTCCTCCAGGCAAATGCCGGGATGATACCTAAGGCCACGGCCACTTCCTACTCTCTTCCTTACCTATTCCTTCCAATCTTCCCAGATCCCCCACAAGGCTCCTGTTCAGCATAGCAGGTGAGGTCACCTGGGCGAGGTACTGGTCCTCCTGTCCAGTTGTATCGCCCGATCCAAAGTCCCACGCTCCAGGACACTGCCCTTGAGGCGATGGAAGTGTGATCCCTCTCTGATCCAGAGGGAAAGGCCAAACCTGGAAGGTAAACGGATTAAGAAAGAAAGAAGAAGAATGAAAATATTAAATAAATTTTACTAATCTTCGCAGTACCGAATAAAAATTACAACTGTAATTTGTACTGGCTGTGCTTATTTATAATTGTTGAATACGAAATATCGATATGCATTAGTAAAATAAGTTAAAAACACTTTAAGAGAACACGATTTTAATCAAGATAAACACGAAAATAGTACGGATGTCAACTAATTTACTAATACCCTTGAAGTAAATTTCATTTGACATCTGGCTCGAAGCACTCACGAAGTACTCCTGATAAGAGTTTTTAAATATACCTTCTGAGCAGTATTCTGGATGTATTTGGGGAGATCATTGCACCATCCTGAGACGGTGACAGTGAATGATCCGTAATATGTGGTTGTTTGATAGACAGACATTTCTAGGAGAAACACTGATAAAGAAGATGTAGAATTACATACCGTCAGAAACCTTTCTCAGTGCATGTAAAACAGTTTCTTAGATATTTACCAGACGGCTACACTGCACCATTTGGGCGAAGCAATTTATCCATCGACTAAGTCTTTAGTGGTATCAATTCTTTCATGGATGGCATCGCCTGTTTGAATTGTGGGACTCTGATAGCATAATGTATTCATCCTAATATTTGAATAAAAGTTAAGAAATTCAACCTAGTATACAATCAAATAATATTATACGTTACAAGAGTGAATGTGTTTCACGTACTCGTTTTGAAATTTATGATTCACCGACACAAACGTAAAACCTTGCTTAGGATGTGTAATTTATTCTGTCAGACTGGTAGTACGATAAGTGAAATAGAATCAAGGTGTGCCAAAGCTAATGCAGCGAGTTTGCAGTCTTGATCAAATTAAACAATGTTTACTTATTTTTTGTTGTTTATTAAACTTAATTCCTTTAAAATGTGTTTTCAATCACGTCACTTAAAAGACAAAATTACAGAAACCCAGAAGTAAATACAAAAATACTAAAATGAGCTACGAAAAAGTAGACCTTACTCTCAAAAATCTAGGAAAAAACATATACCAATCCTTTATAAAGAACCTAAAACAGGTCAAAAGAAACAAAATTACTGCAAAATTCAAAATATAAATTTATATTTAGATGCCCAAAATCCATGTTGGTTAGAGGGCACAATTTTCCTTAATACAGGGTACGAAACGATCTTTATTTCTTTTACCGAGCAAGTGACTGCGGGGTTTGGGTAACGTACTATCATCTTGCATGTGGGAGATAGTGGGTTCGAACTCCACTGCTGGCACCTCTGATGATGTTCATCCGTGGTTTACCATTTTAACACCAGACAGATGTGGGAACTATACCTTAATTAAGGCCACGGTTGGTTCCTTCCCATTCCTAGCCCTTCCCCATCCCATCGTCGCCATAAGACTTATCTGTGTTGGTGCGACGTAAAACGAATGGTATTTTTCCTGTGAATAACTATAGGGCCTAAATTCAGTAGGTCCCCAGAAATAGAGGGGATGCCGTGGGAAAGTTTGGCAGCCGTCTCACAAGTTTATGCTACCAGTTGAAATGAAATGGCGTATGGCTTTTAGTGCCGGGAGATCGCAGGACGGGTTCGGCTCGCCGGGTACAGGTTTTTGATTTGACTCCCGTAGGCGGCCTGTACGTCGTGATGAGGATGAAATGACGATGAAGACGACACATACACCCAGCCCCCGTGCCAGGGAAATTAAACAATGATGGTTAAAATTCTCGACCGTGCCGGGAATCGAACCCGGGACCCCTGTGACCAAAGGCCAGCACGCTAACCATTTAGCCATGGAGCCGAGCGTATGATACCAGTTGAGTGCTATTTAATGGCAGCTATTGACTTGAATATTCAGAAAAAATTTAATGTGATGGATGGGCTCGATGAAGTGATACATACGATGTAGTTTTCCCATGTCTAGCTGAATATCATTTAAATACTAGTCTTAATTTCCACGTTTAAAAATATCTGGAATCCGATTGTTTGTTTGTTTGTTTGTTTCGAAATTATTTGCTTGACCACACCACTAAAACCACGTTCTACAAAATATAACATTTGAAATGTAACAAGGAGCTTCTTAATATTTGAACAGTGCTATCTTTCTGCAACTAAAACTCGTGATAACATTTCTCAAATTTTGGCTTCAGTTCCCTTTCCTTTTAGCACCCCTCTGGGTAATCCACCACCTACCGCCCACTAACGTGAGTGAGATGATTCTTTTTTTTTTACCACTGAGGTACAGGAAGGGATACTATCGTTAGACTTGGCATTTTCTTGAATTCTTGGTATTATTTATAAAACGTTGGTCTTTCTTTCTTCACTCAGATTTGGCGTGGAAAAGGTCGGGATAGCTGCTGTTTTATCTCACCTCGGCGCCTGGATGCTGTTTACATTGTTCACTCAGTTGCGGCTGACTTCAGTTCGCAGAATAAGACAGCCGGGAAGGCCAGCCATATGAATCACAGCCAGCAGCGTGTCAGAAAAAAATACAAAAAGACTCGAGACCGACCCTGGTGGCAATTCTGCCACGCTTTCGCTGACTGCACGTTTCCTTTGAGCCGCATGTTCTAAAGTTGATAATGTCTACCAAATGGTGTTCTTTTCAGCATGAAGTGAGTAATATTTATGACCGCACCCTCTCTTAAATTGCGGACAATCGGAGTGGTAGTGATTATTTTTATCGGTTCAACTTGTGATTACTGGAGGCTGAAGAAAATGTGGACCATTACTCATTCGATTATGTCTCTACTCTCTGTTCTTCCTCCAAGTAATCACTAATCTAATCTAATCTAATCTAAACATAATTATGAATAGTTATCAACATTATCATCTACTCTATAACTAAGACAGAGTATATAAAACGTCTGAATGGTAAAAAGTCTTCGACATCATTAAAATATCAGTTAATTAACAGATGCTTGTATTCCATAAATAAGCTAAAAAATCAGATCTTCTATTATATAAAGCCGGAAGGTTAACTCACTGACTGACTGACTGAGTCACTCACTCACTCACCGACATTAATGTTAACCCACTTCCAGATGAGCTAGAATTCCAGTTTTGACCCCCCAAAACAAGATTGCGGTCGCAGTGTTCCAGGTGTGCTAGAAAATTGAAATTTGGTAGAATCATAGTTCATGCCAGTAACCGACGTAGAAATTCCAAAAAGTTACATTGTTTAACCTTTTTAGGCCCGCAAAATATCTAAATATTGAGGCAATTTTAACGTCGGTGCCGACCTTCGATTTGAGGTATTTTGTGGCCAAACGGTAAGTCGTATCGCAAAACGGACAACACAATTGGCGCCCACCATGAAGAGATCTACAACTTTGTTCCTATGACTTTTAGCCGCACCTCGATCCCTTATATCTTATATACAGTTGCATTTTCCTATTTTGCGTCAATTTTGTACATTTTGGTAAATATATTTATTGCTACTGTTTGACACACTTAAAAGACTGATAGAATCATGCAAATTGGCAGCCTCGTTAGCACGTCTGTGAGCCATATAAAAGCCAAACTGCATGATTTTAGCTGCCTTGTACGTATGGAAACACGAAAGGAATACGTGGAAACTGTACTCAAATTTCAGCCTAATCCTAGTTTCTAAACCAATCTAAGGTATACCCGATAAAGATACGACACAACGTCAAAGAACCAGAACTCTAGATAGTTTCATCCTCGATATGCTTCCAAAGTTGTAAGACTGTAGCTATCCATTAGGTGAGGAAAATAATTTCGCAATTAGTGAAAAACGTGCAAAATTTGCCCCAGACCGAAATGTTCACCTCTATCTATTGTAACTTACTGCATCTCTGCTTTCTTCACCCGGCTTCTCGTCGGTAGAAATTCGCCTTCGGTTCTTCAGTGGGTCAAATAAAAACTCAATAACTGTTGTAATGAAATAAAAGCAGGACAGGAACCAACATACCAACTTGTGAATGATGAAATGAAATGAAATGAAATGGCGTATGGCTTTCAATGCCGGGAGTGCCCGAGGACAAGTTCGGCTCGCCTTAAGGCGGTAGAGGTAGGATCCCTTGCTGAATCCGATAGAAAAAACCGACCCTAAATAGTAAACAGTTAAAGAAGAAAATTAGAGAATGCCTCTATAAGGCTCTGTGTATGTCTATTTACCCCTGTGTCCTAGCACAGCTCTCCACTGAGTTAGCCCATCCCTTTTAGTCACCCTTACTACTAGCAGTATACCATCAATAAAATTCTACCCCTCTACCCTACTTCGTAAAAAAGTTAAGATCTAAGTGGAGTAACGTCATCATAGTAGCAAGAGTTGTAGTAACGTCACTGCGAACAAGCTTTGACCTGCAGCTGAAGACTATGAGTTCTCTCAAGTTAGGGGTCTTGCGTCATAATAACATACTGTCGCATTCCTTTACAACCGCAGATCGGAAAAATATAGCTTAGCTCGCAAAGTCATTTTTCTTTCTGCTGAGATGTGCATGTCTCCACATTTACTGTAATTAGTACACCTTCATCGTGGGCACATTTCTATCAAAGTGAGGATATTCGAATTGCACAAAAGCTCTTTAGTTTTTAGTTTATGTCAACTCCACGTTCAAATCCTTAGAAGTGACATTTACACTTCTCCCCAAGGGCTAAATTGTCCCCTACAAGAGTTAGCCAAGGAAGTTAAATAGATGACAGCTTAGCACACAACATGTCTAGACTAAGCTAAAGACCCCGCGATTTCGCCAATGCAGACACAACAACAGCACAAATTGCTCGGCTCCTACCTAAGACCAGGGTGCCCCTGGAGGAGCCTTACACTGCTAGAACCTCACCACATCAAAATGAAGTGTCTTACAAGAGTTAGCCAAGGAGGTTAAATAGACGACGGTTTAGCACACAACATGTCTAGACTAAGCTAAAGACCCCTAATTTACCAATGCAAACACAACAACAGCACCGTTTTCTCAGCTCCTACGTAAGGCAAGGGTGCCCCTGGGGGAGTTTTACTCCGATCGACTCCCCCACCTCGGAATAAAGTGTCCTACAAGCGTTGGCCAGGGAAGTTAAATAGACAACAGCTTAGCACACATCATGCCTAGACTCAGCTAAAAACCCTGAGTTCACTAACCCATGCTCTCTCAAGTCAGGCGCCCCTTTTAGTTGCCTCTTTCAACAGTATTCCATAAGATGACGACATCCTATTGTCTGAAAGCGTCATAGGTCGTAGCGCGTTGCTAGAAGTGGATTGAGCGTGGCGGCCATCCTGCGCAGTAGCCCCTGGGCCAGCTCCCAAGAGTTAGTCCCATAAGAGCCCGTGTATAGCCGCCATCTTGCCCACTTGCCTCTGGAGTAGAAGCCCCCATTAATTACTACTTGCATGCCTCTTCGCGTTATCCGAGAAAAAGCATCGGGAGGTCCCCATACGTTGTTTCCAATATAAGTGTGAATTGCGGAGTTGTGATGATAATGGCAGGCCCACTTGCCTACTGCCATTCACAATGGAGTTGGGAAGTTTACATCATAATGGCAGACTCCATTGCCTAATGCGGAGTCACAATCGATTTGGAAAGTTTTCGTTTGAATCGCAGGCCCTCTTTCCTACTTCCAGACGACAGATTACAGTTGAGGGGTTTTTATTTTAATGGCAGGCAACTTTCCTACTGCCAGTCAAAATTGAGTTGTGCTGTTATCATTATAATGACAGGCCCCTTTTCCTAATGCCAGCCAGCTTACTACCAGTCAGACCGAGTCGGTGATATTCCATGAAAATATCAGGCCACTATGCCTAATGCCAGTCACATTTTAGATGGGTACATTTGTTCATAATGGCGGGCGCCCTTGCTCACAGCCAAACACAAATCGGGTAGCGGAGTTTTGAACAAAATTACGCGCTCCCTTGCCTTCTGCAAATGAAACCGAGAAGGGAATTATTCTTTACAATGGTGGGCCCTCCTACTAATCCCACTTACACAGGAGTTGGAAAAGGACTCCATGCCTACTGCCACTCAAAGTCGATGTGAAGAGTACTGATTACAATAGCAGACACACCCTTTCTTGACCGCTACAAATCGACATCAATATACTATATATATATATATATATATATATATATATACAAAAGTATATGCGTGTTTGAAATATTGCAAACCTTCATTTACGATTAACTGGTGCTAAACTGTACGTCATATTGACAAACGGATTGCACCAAAAGACGACGTATTTAGCGGCTTAATGGCTGGTCCTATGATATTTTCTCGTATGTCATCTATTCATGGGTCAGGTTGAGTTAGAAACGGTGAATAGGGTGAAATTTGGGTGAGATTGTCTCACAGTGCATTACTTTTCGGATAATTATGTGTCAGCTACAAACATAGTATTTGGCTCACATATGGCTACTGTGTGGGCCAATGATCGTGTAGAATTTGATGATTCTATCTTTCCTATAAGTGATTCAAAATATGAATTATGCGTGTAAAAAGTTCAAAATTTACTTACAATCGAGAAATACAGCCAAATCTAACGTATAAGGGAAAGAGATACGACATGAAGTCATAGGACCAAAGTTGTAGATCACACCAAATTGAACTGAGGTTGTGCCGTCCGTTTTGTGATAGGACTTACCGTTTAGCCACGAAATACCCTGAAACGAAGGTCTGCACCGTCATTAGAATCTGCTGCACGTACCACACCTTTCAGGCTATGTCCGCTGAACTTGGCCTGAAAAACCGACCGTTCATGATATCTCCCTTATTAATCCTCCTATCGAAAAGTTTTAGAAATTGGTTTCCATTAAGGATGGTAGATTTCCATTAGTTTTGGATGTGCATATTTTGAGGGAGTGCAAAACCATGGGTTCGGTTTCGAATAAACCCCCAGTAAATTTAGGTATTCAGAAATATCATTGATCCTAAAACATACCCAAGGACAGGTGGATTCTATATATCAAGTTTGGTAGAAATATATCCAGTAGTTTCCAGGTTATAAGAACTCAGACAAGCAAACAAACAAACAGACAGACAAACAGGCATCAAAGCTAAAATATATGCTGGTGGTCATTATTACACCTGAAACGGATAACTGTCTGGAAATTTTGCCAAAATAGTCAATGTACAGACACACGGTCGTTACGATTTTATTTATATAGATAACATATACACATAAGTGCAGACCTTTATTTCGAGATTTACTGCTCTTAACAGTACATCGTATCAAGTAGTGGTTTAAGCAATCAGACGCCCCATTTATCGTTCTACATGTTTGGTCCCAAAAGATTTTCTCGTATCTCTAATATTTATGGGTTAGATTGAGTTCGAAATATTGAATAGTGTGAAATTTAGCTACATTTTTTACACATTATTTTTTGCATACTTATGTATACACTAGAATCATGAAATTTGGTTCCCGTATGACCATTGGTTGTATCAATGTGCGTACCAAATTTGATTATTCTATCTTTCTTATAAGTGTATCAAACATTGAAATATACGACGTGTAAAAACACAACATTTACGTACAAACGAGAATTACAGCCAAATCTAACGTATAAGGGAGAGATATACGACAAAATGTCATAGGAACGAAGCTGTAGATCACTCCAAACTGAACAGAGATGGTGTCATCCGTTTTGAGATAGGACTTACCGTTTAACCACAAAATACCTTGAAACGAAGGTCTACACCGTGTTAGAATCTGCTACACGTACACTTTTCGGGCTATGTCCGCTGAACTTAGCCTGGAAAACCGACTGTTCATTATATCTCCCTTATTAACCCTCCATTACGGAAATTTGAAATGGTATGTACCTAAAAACCTACCTTTTTACAGATGGATGCTAAATATGAAGTTTGGTTGACATATCTCCAATTTTTTTTTCAAGTTATAAGAAATAGGTTTTACACGCACCCGCTTTTGAGTTAAGGCCGGTGGGACTTGTACTGACCGAGCTCGATAGTTGCAGTCGCTTAAGTGCGGCCAGTATCCAGTATTCGGGAGATAGTAGGTTCGAACCCCACTGTCGGCAGCCCTGAAAATGGTTTTCCGTGGTTTCCCATTTTCACACCAGGCAAATGCTGGGGCTGTACCTTAATTAAGGCCACGGCCGCTTCCTTCCCACTCCTAGCCCTTTCCTGTCCCATCGTCGCCGTAAGACCTATCTGTGTCGGTGCGATGTAAAACAACTAGCAAAAACTTGTACTGAAAAACCGTCCGTTAATGATATCTTCCATATTACTACTCCTATAGAAAAATGCGCATGAGAAAAATGTTTTAGAAATCGATTTCCATCAAGGTTTGTCGATTTCCAGCCAGGCTGCTCTTGTATATATTTGGGAGAGTAAGATCACTGTTTCGGTTCCCTATAAACCCCCAGTCCATTTCGGGAATTTGACATGGCATGGACTTAAAAACATACCTTTCGACAGGTGGATGCTAAATATGAAGTTTGATTGAAATGACTCCAGTAGTTTTCAAGTTATAAGAAATACGCTTTACACGCGACCGTTCTTGAGTTAAGTCCGAGGGGACTTGTACCGAAAAGCGGTCCGTTAATGATATCTCCCTTATTAATCCTCGTGTCCAAATGATGCAGATGATAAAAAAGGTTTAGGAATTAATTTCCATTGAGGCAGGTATATTTCCATCAAGTTTTTGTGTGTGTATATTTTGTGGGAGTTAAAAATGACTGTTTCGGTTTCGTATAAACCTGCAGTCATTTCTGCGATTTATAAACAATATTGGCCCTAAAACCTACCCAAGGACAGGTGGATTCTAAACATAAATTTTAGTGGAAAAATATCCAGTAGTTTTCAAGTTATAGACAAACAAACAGACAAACACCAAAGCTAAACAATATGCAGATGATCATTATTACACCTGAAACTGATAACTGTACGGAATAGATATGATATAGGCTTTTGGGCTTATGCCGTGTCAAGAAGATAAGGTGAAATTCTTTACGTTTCACAGAGAACTATGCTCTGCGTCATCAGAAGAAAATCTCGACTGTCCTCGAGAAAGGTTTCTAAAACAATGGCAACAATGGCAACTGTACGGAAATTTCGCCAAAATAGTCAATGTACAGACATTCGGTCGTTACGATTTTATTTATATAGACTAGCAAATGTGCCCGTGCTTCGCTACGGTATTTTATATTGGATACGGATATCGAAGTAAATTACTGTACATGTAGTGAATGAGATTTTTTAATTTGCATGCCACTTAGCGCTATCCAGAACCAGCACGGGGAGGTTCTTATACGTTGTTCCCCATGTAAAGTGCGAGTTATGGAGTTGTGATGATAACGGCAGGCTCACTTGCTTACTGCCATTTACAATAGAATAAGAAAGTTTTCATTATAATTGGTGGTTCCATTACCTACTGCGCGGTTACAGTCGGTTTTGAGAGTTTTCGTTACAACGGCAGGCGCTCTTTCCTACTTCCAGACAGATTATAGTTGAGGAATTTTTATTATGAAATCAGGCACCTTCCCTACTGCTAGTCAAAAGTGAGTTGTGCTGTTATCATTATAATGACAGGCCCCTTTTTTTATGACAGTCACACGAGTTGTTGAGTTTCCATTATAATAGCAAGAACACTATGCCTAATGCCAGTCACATTTTAGATGTGTAAATTTGTTTATAATGGCGGGCACACTTGCCTACTCCCAAACATAATCGGTTAGGGGAGTTTTGAACAAAATTGCATGCTCCCTTGACTTCTGGCAGTCAAATCGAGAAGTAAATTATTATTTACAATGATAGTCCCTTGTTACTAGGCTAGATACAAAAGAGTTGGAAAAGGATCCCATTCCTACTGCCAGTCAAAGTCCATGGGGAGAGTAATGATTACAATAGCAGACGCCCTCCTGCTGAGAGTCACTATCGATGTAAAATATTAATTATAATGGCAAACACACCCTTTCTACATCGCTACAAATCGCCTTCAGTGATTATATATAGATCGGCATACGAGGTATATGAATGTTTACAATATTGCAAACCTTCATTTACAGATTAATTGCTGCTAAACGATACATCATAACTGTTGTAAACAAGATAAGGTTTACAAGAACACAACTTATTTATTTGCTTTACACAGAATTCTACAGTATGCACAGGAATAAAACATAAAATTGTCTTGAAGGAAAGTAGATGATTAATCTTGAGAGAGTTTCTGTTTCTATACACTATGTACACTCTGAATGTATTTACACTCACTGCTATCTTGAAACGATAGTTCTTGGGAAAGATATAGTTCGTGATAGTTGAAAACTATCATTTGCACTAGCATAGATTAACTAAGAGAGTTCCTTCTAACTTGAAGTGTCTGAGTTCATATGCTTGTGCTAAATGAAAGCTATGTTCACAATTAGAGAATCTAATGTGTGTGTCGGAGCTTGAGTGAGCTTGGGGATGTGTGGCATACAACATCGGGGCTCGACATGGATGAAGGGACGGGAAAGTGGAGTAGTGACCTGAGGTGAAACCTCATACTACCAGAATTCCGTCCACCTGGTCGAGACACATTTTTAAGAGGAGAAGCCTCCGTGTTCGACGTTCAGTGTATTCTGGAGCAGGACACTGGGGAGAATCCTGATGAGTGACACCAAGGACCAAGGGGGATGTTTTCATTCCCCTTCCTGAAGGGAAGGGGCGGGCCACCTAGAAGGTAACGCCTTCTCTCTGGCCAGGAGATTTGGCGGGGTTCGGGGATTTGGAGTGGTTTGTAGTTAGAATAAAGGAGCTTTGGATTTGTAGGAGTTAGGGTGTTTGGCCTCTTGGCTAAGGGTGTAGATCTGTTCCTTGCTTTTTATTGAGTTTAAGATACAGAGATTACATATATGCATGGGTTTTACAATTATGGTTTACAGAGCTTTATGATTTACAATTGGTATAAGACAGTGATACATGTTATTGTTGGAGGTTAGGTAGAAGGAATTGGGTTACTTGTTGGTATAGGGTGGAGAAGTTGAGTAAAGATGTGAGAAGGACTTGGAGTAGGTA
This sequence comes from Anabrus simplex, assembly GCF_040414725.1. Lineage (NCBI taxonomy): Eukaryota > Metazoa > Arthropoda > Insecta > Orthoptera > Tettigoniidae > Anabrus > Anabrus simplex. Next base: position 587,650,115 of record NC_090265.1, on the reverse strand, counting down.
GGTTCGGGTCTGGGAGTTTAGTTGATGGGATTGTGGATTAAGGGGCCCATTCACAGTCGAGCCGGTTGGCGAGCCCGTCCATGTATAAAATCCACACCCCGAACCCGACTGGCTCGACGGTGACCATACACTGGCGAACCCGTTGGCGGACCAGTCCGCCAGTCTGTATTGCAAATAGTACGTGCATTGCCTAGTTTTTGTTATAGAGAAAGTGGGTTCGAATCCCACTGTCGGCAGCTCTGAAGATGGTTTTCCCTTGGTTTTCCATTTTCACACGAGGCAAATGCTGGGACTGTACCTTAATTAAGGCCACGGCCGCTTCCTTCCAACTCCTAGGCCTTTCCTATCCCATCGTCGCCATAAGACCTATCTGTGTCGGTGCGACGTAAAACCACTAGCAAAAAAAAGTTTTTGTTATGGCCCAACGAAAACATTCCAAAGTGGCTGTAGCTGTTGCAGAATTTGTGCAATGATGAAGTAAAGAAGAAGAAACGTGTGTGAATGAAGGAAAGGTTGAGAGATAAAGTAGGATTTTCACACGTTAGCCTATTAAGAACTCTGTGCGTACAAGAACCTGCAGATTATAAGAACTTTCTGCGTATGGATAGCGACAGTTTTTGCGAAAAATTGTTGGAGTTGATTCGGCCAAACATAGAGAAACAGGAGACACACATGAGAGATACAATCTGTGCTGAAGAGAGGTTAATTGTAACATTGCGATTTTTTTTTTTTTTTTTTTTTTTGCTAGTTGCTTTACGTCGCACCGACACAGATAGGTCTTATGGCGACGGTGGGACAGGGAAGGGCTGGGAGTGGGAAGGAAGCGGCCGTGGCCTTAATTAAGGTACAGCCCCAGCATTTGCCTGGTGTGAAAATGGGAAACCACGGAAAACCATCTTCAGGGCTGCCGACAGTGGGGTTCGAACCTACTATCTCCCGAATACTGGATACTGGCCGCACTTAAGCGACTGCAGCTATCGAGCTCGGTCATTGCGATTTCTAGCGACAGGGAAAATTTATGAAGACCTGAAATTTAGCAGTGTAATATCTCCTCAGCTACTTGGAAAAATCATTCCTGAGACGTGTTGGACAATCTTCGATACGTTGCAGTCGGAATATTTGCACGTAAGTGGGCCTACACAATTTTGATTGTGATGTATTATAAGATAGTTTTTATAAAACAAAAGTATTCTTTTGAAAGTGATTAGTTTGGGAAATGTTATTTCACTACTACTTATGACATACAGAAAATTCCACTACTGTAGTAATGTATGATACATAGCCTACTTACAGTATTAACAAGTTAAGTGCAGAGGCGCGAGAGTCATATATGTCATAGCACAATGGTCTATAGGCTAATAATATTTGTACGAGAGTATCGGGAGACCATGGATTTTTCTTCTTCAAATTACTATTATTACTATTATTATTGTTGTTGTTATTGTTATTATGGTGACGTGAACGCTACTGATCCACGAAATATCACTGTAATATTTGTCACAATGTGAAAGGTTATCATTGATTTACTCAAATAAAGTCTCAAATCCCAGGTAGATTAAGAAATACCGTCGTTACTAGCAAGAAATATGAATACGTACTTACGAGCTGTAAACAGGAGTCCATCATGTTGCATATCGCTGCTCGCGCCGTCTTTTGTTTGTTTCTTGAGGTCCAGGGCTGGCACCGATGAATGGAAGTGCCATGTCTGTGAATTCTTATTATCTTTGTGCATTTGTCTAGCGCGGACAGTTCAAAAAGCAAAATGGAGGTGAACAACATTAAGAATGTTATCGCTTTTTTTGACGACGAAAATCACCATGTAATAAGGAAATTACAAGACCTAAATCTCGTGCCGAAGCAACCGGAAAATAGCATGATCCCTGGACCAACAGATATATTACTTTATTAAAGGAACAGCACTATTAGACAATTGACAGTTGAAGTGACACGACACCAAAGCATTACCGTGAGCAAAGACATGACACACGAAAGTGTTGTGTTACACATAAACAAAACACGGAAGCCCTGCGACGCAGAAAAAATTGTATATAGCTGTAAGGCAGTAAAGTATGTATTCTGTAAAATTAAATATTTCCATAATTTCTTAATCTACCTGGGATTTTAGACTTTATTTGAGTAAATCAATGATTACCTTTCATATGTGACAAATATTACAGTGATATTTCGTGGATCAGTAGCGTTCACGTCACCGTTATTATTATTATTATTAGCGTTCGAATGTCGCACTAACACATGGAAGGCATTGCGTGACGCAAGGATGGGAAAGCTCCAGGACTCGCCCGGTACATTTCAATAAATTCTTCCCGGAACTGCTTATTCTTCTCAAAAGTCATTGTTAGTTGAGGTAGGCCTAATTAACTCACACAGAAACCAAATTAAGCTACAGACGAAACCACAGTGAGCCGGTCAGGTAGCGGCCATACACACACTGACGGGTTGGCGAACCGGTCGGGTTCGCTGGTTTAGCAGTCGAACCGCCAACACGGACCCAACCTCGAGCCCAACCCTCAACAACCCCCCATACACCTTCGAGCCGGTCAGTGCGACCAAGGTCACGAACGGGCTCGCCAACCCGCTCGACTGTGAATGGGCCCCTTTAGGGAGTCGGGTGCGGTTGTGTGAGGTGGATGGGCGGGAGGGTTGCGGGGGAGATCGGGATGGCTCCACACGATGTTGGCGGCCGAATAGTCTGATCCCCTGCTCGATCAATCTTTGGGCTTCTTGGGGTCTTTGGAGTTGTAGCCTCAGCATATAGGTGGGTCCGGTGGCGTTGTATATCCTGGAAGCCCGTAGGAGATGGATTCCGGCCTGTCGAATTTCTTGATTGATGAGGTGCTGAGGTATGCCCGGGTTGACTCCTCTCACGACGCAGCTGGGGTTGCACTCGGGCGGTGGTGGTGGCGGAGATGGTTCATTGCAGTCGGGCGGTGGCGGCGATGGTCGTCTGGTGGTTTCCATTGGTTCTTCGTCGGGTGGCCGAACCGAAGTATTGGGTGAGGTAGTTGGGATGGGAGATATCATTATAGGTGAGTTGTGGGTCGAGACTATGGTGGTTATGGGGGTCTTAGGTGAGGTGGGGGTAGGATATGTGGCGGTAGTGGTTGTGATGGTAGTGGTCGGAGTTGTATAGGTGTAGGACGAGGGCTGTTGAGGTGGGATGTACGGAGGTGGCTGGGTGCAGGGTTTCGGTGTCGGTGGGGGAGGGATATACTCAGGTGGCCGAGTCCCCGGTTTCGGTTCAAATTCATTTACCATGTGCGGAGGGCATGGATCTACGTAGAAATGCCGGCCGTGGATGAAAATTCCAAATTTTAGGGCTTGCTGGACGTCGTGAGATGTGGCCAGTTGGATCAAATAGTTCTCTGTGGGAATGCAGTTCTCTAGAATTCGAGAAGCATTTGTAGCTGGTATACCGCTGTTTTGTAGAGAACGGAGGAGACCTCCGTCCGTCGCTGGGAAATCAACGCCTTTTAGTACACAATTAGGCATGATTGGGGAGGCCGACTTCCTTATTGGCGTCTGGCCTAATTATGCTGTTTGGCACGGCAGGGAACAAAATTAGAGATGAGGTGTTACCCTGCCGTAATAAAAATATAGGCGTCTGAGTGACAGCTGCTGCTTGCAAGTTTTCATTCCCCACCCTGATGGGGTGGGGCGGGCCACCTAGAGGGTGTCGCCCTCTCTCTGGCCAGGAGAGATGACGGGGTTGGGAAGGAGTGAAAAAAAGAGGGAGATGGGGGAAAGGTGGTTTGAAGAAGTAAAGGAGACGGGATAAAGGAAGTGTAGGTTCTCTTGCGCTTTATTGACAGATTTACATTGTCTGTGTGTGTTGACAAAGTTGCATACATATATACAGAGCTTTATGGATGTTTATGAGAGTTACATGAGCGATTTTACACCCAGGTTGCGGATGGTGATGTGATGAAGTGACGGGTTTCGTGAGGTGGAGGGAGAATGTGGAGTGCTAGGATGTGATACAGGGATGAGAAGTTTACCAGGGAGGTGAGTAGGAGACTTAGGAGGTTGGATGGAGGAGGGGGTAGTGGAAAGATTGCAGGTGGGAGTGGTGGATAGTTGCTGGGTGAAAATGGTGGAAAACGGAAGTGTGGACTGGGAGGTTGCTGAGGGGGTGCAGGCCGGGGGCGTGTGCGGTGGCGGGGTGATTTATGTTGGTTAGGAGTTAGGGGCGGAGAGCGGGACGGTTCTATCCGGAGATGTCGACCGTTGAGGTATATCCCTTGGGTGATGAGGCGCTGGACGTCTTCGGGCGTTGGTAGTTGCAGGCGTACTAAATATGTAGGGCCATCATCGTTGTGGATCCTAATGGCTTTCTTCACCGGAATTCCTGCTTTTTGGAGTTCTTGAAGGATAGCTGTTGGTGATAGATTAGGTTCCACGCCACAGGCAACACAGCTGTATAGGTTGTTCTGGCTGGGCGGTGAAGTTAGCGGTCGTGCATTATCTGGTGTTGGTGGTTGTGGATTGTCTGCTTGAATTGCTATTGCTTCATTTGGCGGCGTTGTTATTTCTTCCTGCGGGCCCTGAGCGTGGGAGGGTGGGGGGTGGTATGCCATTATGGGAGAGGGGTGGGTAGTAGTTGTGGTGGTGGTAGGGGTGTTTGAGGTAAAATGAGAGGAGGTGGAAGTAGTGGTGGTGACGGTGGTGGTGGTGGTGATGGTCTGGGAGGTGTAAGAAGAGAGCAACTGCTGTGGGTGTGACGTGCCAGTAGTGGGAGTGGCTGTGGCGTACTCCTTCATTAGCCGGTCGAGTAATTTCCCTGGGGTATCTTGCACTCGATGTAGTTGTCCTTGGATATATACCCCACTGTCTAGAGCGTTGGAGACGTCCTCTAGCACCAGATAATATAATAGTACCTCTCTTGTGAGTGTGTCGAGATGATAAAGTCGAGTGGCAGCGTAGACGCCTGTGGGGCGAAGTTCCGTAAGGATGTCATCTGCTGAAATTGCTGGGTCAATATCGTGGGCAATGCAAGTATAGTACATTATGGGGAGGGCCGACTTCCTCTTGGTGTCTGGCCAATTTTGCTTTTTTGGGTCGGCTGGGCGCGTAATTAGAGGTGTGGCGCCACCCGGCCGAAGAAAAAATGTTTGGGGGTGTTTTTAGGGCTATTCAGTCCACGTTCAGAGTTTGGAGATGTGATCCGACTTCCCTTCACTTGTAGAGATTGAATCCCTGAGTGACAGACAGGGAGCTCCTTATATACTGCACACGACGTAACAGACACGCGCACTGAAGACTGCGCGTCGAGTCTCGAATGATCCACGCTTGCGTGCGTGCGGCTGGCTGGCGCTGAGCGAAGAGAGCGGAGGACATACAACAATAACGACAAACGGATTGTACTATAAGACGCCTCATTTAGCGGTCTAAATGGCTGATCTTAAGATATTTTCTCGTGTCTCATCTATTTATGGGTGAAATTTAGTTAGAAACGTTGAATAGGGTGAACTTTGGGTAAGGCTTTTTCACAGTGCATTACTTTAGGGTACTAATATGACAGCTGCAAACAAAAAATTTGGTTCACGTATGGATATTGGGTGGGACATGTTCGTGTAGAATTAGATCATTCTATTTTTCGTATAAGTGATTCGAACTACGAATTATACGTGTACAAAGAGAAAAATGTAGGTATAATCGAGAAATAGAGACAAATCTAACATATAAGGAATAGAGATACGACGAAACGTCATAGGACCAAAGTTGTAGATCACTCCAAATTGAAATGAGAGTGTGTCATCCGTTTTGTGATACGACTTACGGTTTAGCTGCGAAATACCTCGAAACAAAGCTCTGCACCATCATTAAAATTGCCTCAATCTTCCGATATTTTTCGGGGGTAAAAAAAATGAAATGTCTGAAGATCTTGGAAGCTTTCCGTCGATTACAGGTTAAGACATATAACTTCGCCAAATTTCTATTTTCTAGCTCGTCTGATAGATTTTGCCAAAATCGTGATTTGTGGGGAGAGGGGGGAGGGAGCAGTTAAACATGAGGACTATCAGGAAACTATAGCTAAAAAAATGTGCAGATTGCCATTATTACACTTGAAACAGATAGCTGTACGAAAATTTAGCCAAAAGGGTCAATGCAGAGACATACGGTCGTCACGAATTTATTTATATAGATAAGGAATCTGCTATACGTAAAACACATTTTGGGCTATTGCGCTGGACTTCAGCTGCAAAACAGACCGTTCATGATATCTCCATCATTAATCCTCCTACCGAAAAATGTACATGAGAAAAAATTTTGGAAATGGATTTCCATTAAGGTTGGTCGATTTCCAGTCGGATTGGTCTTGCACATATTGTGGAAGAGTAAAATCACTGTTTCGGTTCCGAATAAACCCCCAGTCCATTCCGGGAATTTGACATGTCATGGACCTAAAAACTTACATTTCGACAGGTGGATGGGCTAAATATGAAGTTTGGTTGAAATACCTCCAGTAGTTTTCAAGTTATAAGAAATACACTTTACACGCACCCGCTCTTGGAAGTCCGATGGGACTTGTACCGAAAACCGGTCCGTTAATGATATCTCCCTTATTAATCCTCGTATCGAAATGATGCACATGAGAAAAAAAGGTTTAGAAATTGATTTCCATTAAGGCAGGTCGATTTTCATTAAGTTTGGTTGTGTATATTCTGTGCGAGTGCAAAATCACGGATTCGGTTTCGTATAATAAACCAGTGGCGGCGCGTGACTTTCGTCACTGGGGGTTCAACAGAAGGAAAAATCCCCCTTCAATATCTTCTCTCCCCCCTGTTACCTGTGCCATGACTAAGTTCAAAGAATGGGCATAACGGTGAACATAATGTGCATGCCTAAAATCTTCCCTGATGAGAACTTGCACCCTGAATTTTGACCACTCATTACATTTGCTCCCATCGTAACCTTGTGAAATCAACTTATCTGGACTATCCACAATTTCGCTCAAACAAAATTTTAATCACTCTGCTATTGTCTTAACATCATGACTAGAGGGCGAGAGGAAACCCCAGAATCTTTCAACTGGCTTACCGTTGGGAAAAACTATAACAAATTGTGCTGTAGTTGATATATCGGTGGTCTCCTCTGCGATTACCGAAATGAAGTGCGCTGTGGTGATTTATTTATTTATTTCTTTTCTCACGACAGATTTCATACATGCACGAAAGCAAATCATTCTGAATGTCTTTCGAGGTGCCTTTGAAAACAGTAGCTTTGGACAGATGGTCTCTCAATGCAACGTCAATTTCAGAACTAAAATTAACGAGGCCTCGAAATATGCCAGGATTCGATGATTCACTTGTTTCGTCATGCCCGCGAAGTGCCATCTCAAATGCACCACAGAACTTTACACAGCACATAACGACTTTTCCGTACTTGATCGTTGTCTGTTTCCACAGACTGCCTGTAAGCACAGTCAAACTACTGACGGTAATCGTGTCTTCCCAGGAGATCGAATTGTAACTGGGCAAGCATATGAGATTTAGAACTTTTGTGTTTCTTTATTTTTGGGGGACAAATGTCCTAAATCTACCACCCCGACTTTGGTCCAAGTCCCTTCGCCTTCATCACTCATGAATCATAAAAAAGGAAAACAAATCAACATGTTAGTAATTTCGCACCCACAGTTCCACTCGATTCTTTTATATATATCCATTCTGAATTTATGCACGATTTCATTACTTTTACTTTTAGGATGTCCGACTCCATAGCTAAATGACTCGCAGGTCGCATACGGGAGCCAAATCAAAAGATCTGCACCAGGTCTCCCCGGAGACCACACGCCATTATTATTATACTTTTAGGATGCCTCGTTATATCAAGATCAGGCATTGGACGTCCGGCATCCTTAATTTTAATCTTAAGTTTACGCTCAAGAGAGAGAGAGAGAGAGAGAAGAAGAAGAAAAGTTTGTCTTCTTAAGTATCATACCACTGTTCAAACTCATTATGTAGCTCCTTACCTTTCCCGGGAAAAAAGATTATGGATGCAACTACAGTGTACAAAATATACACACACGGACAAAATATTGTAATTTCTTTATATCCTAAAAATTAAGTTTCTGAATGGCACAACAGTGCAGAAAAACACTCACACGCTTGCACAGCGTACAATAATATTACGAATTATGATAACTGTTGCTAAAATTTGTAAACGCTAGCATCAGACTTGAAAAACACGAGTAAACTTTAGGGATGTATGTTCGCACTGTTCACAATGTTGGTAACATAATTTTAAGAACTTCTATGGCTAGGCAATTAGTGTTTTCATTGGTATTACATTCCCGCTACTCTTTGCCTAGGTGATTTTTAAGTTAATTTTCTCTCCAAAAAGTAAATATTCCAAAGAAGGCAAATTAATAGATGTTTAAGTATTGATGTATTTGGGAAAAGGCATCAATTGGAATTTGGCAGTTTAATGTGACTGCTGGCAGTAATGATGCTCTTGAACACTAGCGCTAATTATGTGCACTATTTTCTGCTACATAGATGAATTCCTGTAAGGGCAACAGATGGCAGGCACATACTTACCCCAACACGACTTGAGAGTGTGGCATATTGCGCATGCGTAAACCACACATATTTGTTTCTGCGATATCCTGATCTTGCCTACGTGCCGGCCGATGTCCCCCCGCAGCTCGCCACTCCCTTCGCCCAGTTACAGACGGAGAGATCGCCTTCCAAGGGGGTTCATTTCAGACAAGTATCCAGCCACGGAACGTGCGCAGTTCACATGAATTGAAAGCCAGTATGAGTATATTACGGATAGATGGGCTAAGCAAAAGCTTCGAGTTTGACAAGGGAGTTATGAATATAAAGTAGTTCAGTATAATTTGATATAAACTGGAGGTTCATTGCTCCATTGCGCTATGCCAGAAACCGCCACTGTAATAAACCGCAGTCATTTCAGGGTTTTAGAAACAATATTGGTACTAAAAACTACCCAATGACAGATGGATTCTAAATATGAATTTTGGTAGAAATATATCCAGTAGTTTTCGAGTTATGGACAAACAGACGAACAGACACCAAAGCTAAAAAAATATGCAGATGGTCATTATTACACCTGAAACGGATACCTGTAGGGAAATTTCGCCAAAATAGTCAACATACAAACACACGGTCGTTACGATTTTATTTATATAGATGACACACAAGCATCGGCATGCTTATAGGCTAAGTGCAGTCCTTCATTTCGAGATTTACTGCTCCTAGACGGTACATGATATCTAGAAACAGTTTACGCCAACAGACGCCCAATTTACCGTTCATCTAAATCATCTAAAACTCTTTAACACTGTGTGAGGTACTGGTCCTCCTCATCTGTTGTATCCCCAACCAAATGTCTCACGCTCTGGATATTGCCCTTGAGTCGGTAGAGGTGGGATCCCTCGCTGAGTCCGAGGGAAAAGCCAACCCTAGAGGATAAACGGATTAAGAAAGAAAGTATATGAAATAAATCAAGAAGTCTGTTTTCAAACTTAATGAAGAATTAAGAAAGGAAACGCATACTCTCACCCTCACCCAATTTAATGTTATTTTGATATGCGCATTACTATAACCGTATTCATGAAAATGATGCAATTTATTAAAAAAAACCTAATCCTTGTAGTGTGATTTTCATAAGCCAGTATCCAGTATTCGGGAGATAGTAGGTTCGAACCCCACTGTCGGCAGCCCTGAAAATGATTTTCCGTGGTTTCCCATTTTCACACCAGGCAAATGCTGGGGCTGTACCTTAATTAAGGCCACGGCCGCTTCCTTCCCACTCCTAGCCCTTCCCTGTCCCATCGTCGCCGTAAGACCTATCTGTGTCGGTGCGACGTAAAACAACTAGCAAAAAAAAAAAGATTTTCATAAGTTCCATAACTTACTGTCTTTCCTTCCTTTTCCGTGAATGTTTCCGTCTCTCTTCAATAAGCAGGAAAGGGAGAATTGGTCGAAATATGACATTTCATGCAAACTACGTTATTAAATGCATTATTCGAAAATACCACAATTCTACTTACATGGTATTGAAAATGAAAATGAAAACCTACAACCTGTTTTCCAGTCATTGACCGGGTCAGGGATGTGATGAATGTAGCAGATATAGGCTGTTAGTACGATGGGGCCGCCACTCCCAAAGTGATTTGTTAATGACTGATAAATGCTATGAAATGAGAATGGAGAGTGTTGCTGGAATGAAAGATGACACGGAAAACCGGAGTACCTGGAGAAAAACCTGTCCCGCCTCCGGTTTGTCCAGCACAAATCTCACATGGAGTGACCGGGATTTGAACCACGGTATCTAGCGGTGAGAGGCCGACGCGCTGCCGTCTGAGCCACGGAGGCTCCTTACCTCGCATTATCCAAATAAATTTGCAATCCTACATAAAAAGAAAATATGCTTTACTTGTACTCGCAAATGTAACTAGTGGTTTTCACAACACGGCAGTGGTAGTATCCATAATCTCGGAGGAAAAAAAAACTGCATACTGCCAACATGCTCGATGAACGGTAACTGAGACGTCGTATCCGCAAGTAGGGTCTCTAAACTGTACGGTTGACGACACTGAATTGAACCCAACAGTCAGAAAACAAATATAAATCACTACTTTTAGTACTGTATTAATAGGGGAGAAAGAATTTGGTTGTTCCCTTAGTGACTAACCTTTCATGACGAGAACTATATAAAACTCTTTATTTATTTATTTATTTATTTATTTATTTATTTATTTATTTATCATTGAACCTGACAAACATCTCGGGAACAAAGTTTACTATCGTACAGGGTTTGCAGTTCGACATACATTTTAGCTCTATATACAATACCGCAATCTAAATCCTATCGAACTTTCCTTATACGAGAAAGAGTTGGATTTGCAGAAAATGTAGGAGAGTGGAACCAGTTTTTACTGAACAGAAAGTTTCTACTTATTTCAGCTGACTTTGCGATATTTTTATTGTAAACATAGGTTAATGTTTTAAGTCCAATGTTCTTGACCATGTTGGTCAATACTGAGCTCTCAGCTTCGTGCGGATCAGATGGTCCAAGGTCCCAGCTGGTGAATCACGCAGTGTTAGGCAACACTTCCTCCACCGTTGGTGGGGCCGCGGCTAGGGAACAAGCAGTACAGTATGAAATTAACAGAGTTGGGAACTTATTGGGTAAAGGTAAAAGAATTACTTACAACGAACACTTTTTAGTAATTTTTTACTTATAATGTAATTTTAACTTGAAATTTATTTCTTGTCTGCCTCTGTGGTGTAGTAGTTAGTGCGATTAGCTGCCGGCTCCATGGCTAAATGGTCAGCGTGCTGGCCTTTGGTCACAGGGGTCCCAGGTTCGATTCCCGGCAGGGCCGGGAATTTTAACCCTAATTGGTTAATTCCCCTAGCACGGGGACTGGGTGTATGTGTCGTCTTCATCATTTCATCCTCATCACGACGCGCAGGTCGCCTACGGGAGTCAAATAGAAAAGACCTGCACCTGGCGAGCCGAAGTCCTCGGACACATCCCGGCACTAAAAGCCATACGCCATTTCATTTACCCCCGGAGGCCCGGGTTCGATTCTCGGCTCTGCCACGAAATTTGAAAAGTGGCACGAGGGCTGGAACGGGGTCCACTCAGCCTCGGGAGGTCAACTGAGAAGAGGGGCTTCCATTCCCACCTCAGCCATCCTCGTAGTAGTTTTCCGTGGTTTCCCACTTCTTCTCCAAGCGATGCCGGGATGGTGCCTAATTTAAGGCCACGGCCGCTTCCTTCCCTCTTCCTTGTCTGTCCCTTCCATTCTTCCCATCCCCTACTTGGCCCCCGTCCAGCATAGCAGGTGAGGCTGCCTGGACGAGGTACTGGTCCTCCTCTCCAGTTGTATCCCCGATGAAATGTCTCACGCTCCAGAACACTGCCCTTAAGGCGGTAGAGGGGGGTCCCTCGCTGAGCCCTGGACGGTAAACGGACTAAGAAAGAAAGAAAGAAAGAAAGAAAGAAAGAAAGAAAGAAAGAAAGAAAGAAAGAAAGAAATGTACTTCTTGAAATAAAATTGTAATCGTTACATTTCAGTAATTGAAATACATCGCATAGAGGGCTTGGCAACAAAGAAGTAGCCGTACCAATGCTCGATGAGATACTGCCTTATCTCTCCAGTGCTTTGCAAGACATCAAACTTATCCGGCAATATCCATCGCTACTGGGGATGTTCTTAAAATTACAAAGAGGCATTCCATCATAAGGCCCAGCAGAGCGTCTTTTCAGAAAATACGAAGATATACTTCCCCCAACGATGTGAATTTTAAGATTTTTAAGAACTAATTATTTAGTAAAATAAATGGAAAATTATTTGAAATATTAAAAGTCACTAACTAAAAAAATGGGTAAAAAATAATCTGGAAAGTTCCAAGGTATTATGTATGGTCCATAGTGATCAGATCATAGCAACTTAATGTTTCTATGGCGAAAAAAGAATCACAAAATTAAATACCAACAATACCAACCTTGCAAATTTTGGTATCATTCCGACTCTATTTAAAAAGCGATGTCAGTGATTTCCTTAAGAATGGCGTTCTATAAAGTAACTGTAATTTGACTGATTACTTTTAAAATTAATAATAATAATAATAATAATAATAATAATAATAATAATAATAATAATAATAATATTAATAATAATGGCGTATGGTCTCCGGAGAGACCTGGTGCGGGTCTTTTTCACGTAGATGGCCTATTAGGCGACCTGCATGTCTGTGAAGATTAGGGCCCTACCTAGGATGATTTCTAATGCTGAATACGCTACTCACACCCAGCCCCCGAGCCATTGGAATTAACCAATTAAGATTAAAATCCCCGACCCGGCCGGAAATCGAACCTGGGACCCTCTGAACCGAAGGCCACTACGCTGACCATTCATCCAACGAGTCGGAAAACAATAATAATAATAATAATAATAATAATAATAATAATAATAATAATAATAATAATAATAATAATAATAATAATAATAATAATAATGTAATTTATTAAAACCGGGCGAGTTGGCCGTGCGCGTAGAGGCGCGCGGCTGTGAGCTTGCATCCGGGAGATAGTAGGTTCGAATCCCACTATCGGCAGCCCTGAAGATGGTTTTCCGTGGTTTCCCATTTTCACACCAGGCAAATGCTGGGGCTGTACCTTAAATAAGGCCACGGCCGCTTCCCTCCAACTCCTAGGCCTTTCCTATCCCATCGTCGCCATAAGACCTATCTGTGTCGGTGCGACGTAAAGCCCCTAGCAAAAAAAAAAAATTATTAAAATATTTTTCAAGTAACTGTAACTCAGCCCGATTACTTCATTATACTTTTCCCATCACTGGAAATAATATGCATTATTCCTAACCACCTTTATTTAGTCATCATTCCTCTCTAATAATAACAATAAAGTAATAATAAAATAATAATAATATCGTACAAATGGCTGGACGGTTTTGGTCACGTGCCTGTCAGCTTATATTCGGGAGACAGTGGGTTCGAACCCCAGTGTCGACAACCCCAAAGGTGGTTTTCCGTGGTTTCCCATTTTCATGACAGGCAAATGCTGGGGCTGTACCTTAATTAGGGACACGGACGCTTCCCTCCCACTCCTAGCACTTTCCTCTACTATCGTTGCCATAAGGCCTGTCTGTGTCGGTGCGATGTAAAGCAAATTGAAAGAAAGAAATTAAAAACCTTCATTATAGACTCTTATGCTTTTCAGCGTCCAGTCTGCAAGCCTTTGTCAATTTACTTAACGTCTTCACAATTCTCTATTTGTAACTAGCTCTGTGGCCTCGTTTACTTTCATACTTCATAAGAATCATAAGTTATATTTAAATCATGAGAAACTTGAGTCTAACCATCGTCATCTTGGTCTCCATATACTCCTCTATGACCAAGTCCATTATTCTCCTCGATAACCAAACCTCCTCCATTCTCCTCACATGATCCCACCACCGAAGCCGGTTTATTCGTACAGCTTTATCCATCGAGTTAATTCCTAACATAGACTTTATCTCCTTATTCAGAGTACTCTCCTCCTATTTGCACAAGCAATCATTCTTGCTACTTTCGTGTCTGTTATTACTAACTTATGAATAATATATTTTGAGTCCACACAGCTTTCACTCTTTTACACCAAAGTTGGTCTGAAAACAGACCACGGAGCTCGACAGCTGCAGTCGATTAATTGCGGCCAGTATCCAGTGTTCGTGAAATAGTGGGTTCGAACCGCACTATCGGCAGCCCTGAAGATGGTTTTCCGTGGTTTCCCATTTTCACACCAGGCAAATGTTGGGGCTATAGCTTAATTAAGGCCCCGGCCGCTTCATTCCCACTCCTAGACCTTTTCTGTCCCTTCGTCGAAATAAGACCTATCTGTGTAGGTGCGACGTAAAGCAACTTGTATTTTAAAAAATAAAAAAAGCAGACCGGTGTAAAGATAGTTTCGCCCTGAAGGTGACTTCTTTCTTACAGAACATCGTTGATCGCAACTGCGAACTCACTGCATTAGCTTTGATGCACCTTGATTCAATCTCACAACACATTACTACCACCCTGAGAGAACATACATCCTAAATACTTGAAAAGATCTACCTGTTTCAGTTTTCTATTCCCAACCTGACCTTCAGTTCTCTTAGGTTTCACTTTAGCTTTGTAAATGCTAATTTTCATATCATACTTATTAATATTTATTATTTCAGAAGATTGTCAATAACACTTGGAGCTATTTTCCATTAACATTTTGTCCTTATAGGGTGGCGTTTTATTGTACGTGTTTTTAAAGTTGACGATCATCCCTTCAGAATATATGGAGCATTAAATATTTTAAAAAAAAGCAAAGTCATCTCCGTACAGGCCATGAAGTCCCTTGGAGGGGTGGAAGGTAAAGGCTTCCACTATCCGTAACCTCGGCTCTTGATGGGGTGGAGTGGTTAGCTCTACGGCCCGGCCGCCTTTGCCCCCAAGAATTAACCTGGTACTCATTTTTGGTGTAGGCTGAGCGAACCTCAGGGCCATGTGCACCTCCGGAAGTGGAAATCTCGTTTCTTAAATTTCACGACTTCCTGACAGAGATTCGAACCCACGTCTTTCCGGGCGAACCGAGCACGCCTTTACCGCCTCGGCCAGGCAGCCCCTGAACATTAAATGTACGAAAAAAATATTTTATACCACTTCTAAACGTAGAAAGCAAGGAGATAATTTTTGGTGTATTTTAAGTACAGATCGGCCCACTCGTTCAATAATAAATTATTATATTATTTTGAAACCGATAGTAAGCACCTTCACAATCCTCTTTTTGTAACTAGCTCTGTGGCCCAGTTTAGTTCTAGATGCTTCCTTTTAGTAAAAATTTAGTCTAACCTTCGCCACACTGGTCTCCTTGTACCCATAATAACCTGTTATCTTCCATTCCCCACACATGACCCAGCAATCGGAGCTTCGTCCATCGTTTTTATTCGGAACTTAGTATTTATCTCTTCACTCCGAATACCCTTCGTCGTTTTTCCCACCTATTTGTATCAGCAATCATTCTCACTAGTTTCGTATCTGTTTCTTCCAACTCATGGAAAAGATATTCTGAGTACTGCAAAGTTGGTCTGAAAACAGACTAGGAACAATACAATGAACGAATATTTAACTCGTGAAATACTGAAAGAAATGTTTGAATATTCGTGATGAGTATGGTGAAACGTAAAATATTTTTGCATTTACCGAATTTGTGAACATATTCGTATGTTGAAAAAATTGGACGTAGAAACTTTATGGCTTTACATTCAGCTGGTAGATGACAAATCTGACTGTCGTATAACGACATCTTTTTTCCAGTAATACTGCTACGAGCAAGCAAGATAATCCCGTGAAGTGCACAGGATCCTAAGTTAACTACCTTATATCCGTAAGCAAGGTCATTACTCATTACTTACATTTCGTATTAGCAAAACCGGCCGAGTTGGCCGTGCGGTTAGGTGCCTTCAGCTGTGAGCTCGCATCCGGGAGATAGTGGGTTCGAACCCCACTGTTGGCAGCCCTGAAGATGGTTTTCCGTGGTTTCCCATTTTCACACCAATAAAATGCCGGGACTGTACCTTAATTAATTCCACGGCCTCTTCCTTCCCATCCTAGGCCTTTCCTGTCCCATCGTCGCCATAGGACTTATCTGTGTCGGTGCGACGTAAAGCAACTACAAAAAAAAATAGCGTATTAGCAAAATAATTCTGAATATAAATTTAAAATGTTTTGTAAGAAGTGCGATTCAGGGTGGACCAGAATGCACATTCTAAACTCCGCGTATCACAGACAAGGTTCCACCTAGAGTTTGGCGCCTTAGACCGCTCGGCTACCCTGACTTAGAAAGAAATGGACTTTTGTATTAACAAAATTATCGTTAGGCCTATGTGTTTTTTCAAGATGGGACCTTAAAACGTTATCTGTTAAAATATAACCTAGTAGTAATGTTGTAGAGGTTAGCATGATTAGTAGCCGTCCCCGGAGGCCCGGGTTCGATTCCCACCTCAGCCATCCTGGAAGTGGTTTTCCGTGTTTTTCCACTTCTCCTGGGATGGTACCTAACTTAAGGCCACGGCCGCTTCCTTCCCTCTTCCTTGTCTATCCTTTCCAATCTTTCCATCTCCCCACAAGGCCCCTGTCCAGCATAGCAGGTGAGGCGGCCTGGGCGAGGTACTGTTCCTCCTCCCCAGCTGTATCCCCCGACCCAAAGTCTGAAGCTCCAAGACACTGCCCTTGAGGCGGTAGAGGTGGGATCCCTCGCTGAGTCCGAGGAAAAAAAACCAACCCTGGAGGGTAAACAGAGTAAGAATGAAAGAGAGAAAAGTAATACTTAATAATATTGGGCATATTTAGTACTCTATCAATAACTTGATTGGTTGGTTGATTGATTATGGGTTTGAATTTAACTACCCCCGCCCCCCCGCCACACACACACACACACACACACATACTATTACACACTGCACCCCAGGGGCTGACAAATACAATGTTTTCCAGCTACTTTTCTGTGTCTGAATTCCACTTTATGGTACCAGCATACATTCATTAGAATCTCTTATCTGACCCAGGACTATATAGTATATGGTCCTGTATCTTTGTCGGTGCGACGAAAAGCAAATTGTAAATATAAAAAATTAAAAAGAATACTTTAGCAAGCTATTGTCCGAGAGACTACGGGTTTGATCCCGGCTCTGCCACATAATTACAACTGGTTTGAAGATTTTAAATGGGTACTTTCAATTTTGCTGTGATAAATATGAGGATCTGTCTGATCTCAGTAGGTGTTTAAATGGCGCTCAGGGCCATAATTCTACCTTAAAAGAAAAATAGTAATGTATCTGTCACTCTCAGATCATCTGACCAATGGAGTCAAAAGTTAGTCGCTTCAGTTATTTTGGTGCTTTCTTAACAACATTTCAATAAATAGATGAGATATTTATTTACTTGTAAAGTTGTTTAATTTCCTGACTGCCATGCCATTTCATTTTTTTTTTTTGGTTCCCGAATATTTTTCGTTTCAACTCTCTTTACTCATTTCTTCCTCATTTATTTCATACTTTATCTTAATCTTCCTGATGTTACGATTCACGGCTCTTATCAACCTCAATGTATTTAACTTACGGCCCCCTCTAGAGGACAAGACGTTTCCAATCCGTACATGAGAATTGACATAAAGTATGTGTTGTTATTTTGTGTCCGGTGGTAGTTTAAAGAACTGTGATTGTTTTTGAGTCCTCTTGAGTAATTCCTACTTTGCAGTGTTTGAGATTCGAAACTGATTTCAACCTAGCTCTCTCCAGAAACTTGGTAAACTTGTTACTTTCCTCTTGTTTGACTTTTAGACGATGATATTGACGTTAGATGTTGTTCTATGTATTCAGCTTCCCTTGTACTTCCACTTCAAATTTTCGCCGAGCGCAATCAGATACTCATTGGCTTTCTATTCCCAAAGTAGCGGGTGTGATCCCGGCTGCGATCAGCAGCAGCGTTTGAGAGTGTTTAATTAAATGTAACAATTCACTGCTTTTGGCTTCTGGTTCTTTAAAAAAATCGTATGGACAAAAATCTGACACCCCGGCGTCTCTTGAAATCTGTAGCAATTGAGGGGACGTAAAACATTTTTTTTTTTTGCTAGGGGCTTTACGTCGTTCCGACACAGATAGGTCTTATGGCGACGATGGGATAGAAAAGTACTAGGAGTTGGAAGGAAGCGGCCGTGGCCTTAATTAAGGTACAGCCCCAGCATTTGCCTGGTGTGAAAATGGGAAACCACGGAAAACCATCTTCAGGGCTGCCGATTGTGGGATTTGAACCTACTATCTCCCGGATGCAAGCTCACAGCCGCGCGCCTCAACGCACACGGCCAACTCGCCCGGTTAAAAATATTATTATTATTATTATTATTATTATTATTATTATTATTATTATTATTATTATTATTATTATTATTATTATTATTATTATTATTATTATTATTATTATCCAGCTCCTTGGCTGAATGTTCAGCATTTAAACCTTCGGTTTAGAGGGTCCCAGGTTCGATTTCCGCCTCGGTTGGGGATTTTAATCACGCCTGTTTAATTCTTCTGGCTCGGGGACTGAGTGTTTGTGTTTGTCCAACACTTTCCTCTTCATATTCGAACAACACACTGCACCACGAACCACCACAGAAACACGCAATAGTGATGAAATCCCTCCATATAGGGTTGGGGTCAGGAAGGGTATCCGGTCGTAAACCAGGACCAAATCCACATGTGGTACACAGTTCACACCCACGACTCTATAGGTGTGGAAAAAGCCGTAGATTATTATTATTATTATTATTATTATTATTATTATTATTATTATTATTATTATTATTATTATTATTATTATTATTATTATTAATTGCAATTGGCTTTAAGTCGCACAGACACAGGTAGGTCTAGGGATAGGAAAGGCTTAGGATTAGGAAGGAAACGGCCGTGGCCTTAATTAAGGTACAGCCCCAGCATTTGCCTGGTGTGAAAATGGGAAACTACGGGAAACCATCTTCAGGGCTGCCGACAGTGGGATTCGAACCCACTATCTCCCGGATGCAAGTTCACAGCGGCGCGCCCCTAACCGATCAGCTAACTCACCCGGTATTATTATTATTATTATTATTATTATTATTATTATTCCTTGGCAATCATGAAATTATTAGCGTTTCGCACCAGTGTGGTAGGGGCTCGTCAGTCGGTTTCCCACATCTTTCCAAATTTCTGGCGGCTAGTGCCCTGTCTATCCTCCATTTTAGGACAATACAGTGACAATGAACTAGGGGAGATATGTATCTTCACTTGTACACAGTGGATAATATACTGTAAGTCTAAAATACTCACACATGTTTACACAATTAGACAATTAAAGACAATATGCCAAAAGACACCTAAGTTTACCGTATCATTAATTCCTATGTCAGACCCACCCTTCTTTCTTTCTTTAGCTGTAGTAAATCTCTCGATCATAGCCTGCACATTTTTACCTCTCAATTGTCATAGTACTTCTCAGGAATATCTTTGTTCTGTCTAATCTCACTGGTATGGTTGTAGTATTATTTTCAACAATGGCACATTCGGAAATACAATGCAATGAATTGTGTAGCTTTCGTTATTTCAGAGAACTACCTGCTACTTTTCTCGGTCACTGTTTGCTTGTGACCAAAGCTCTCTCATTACAGCAGGCCTCTTCATCAAGAAACATAGCCAGCGGCAACGTTTGGAGACCATGTTCACGTCTGCTCTACGTTCACATGGGAGTTGTGACCGGGAGCTGAGATATACGATTTTACACTCTGTGCTGAAGCCAGCTTTCGCAGTTTAGAAGTACCTTGAGTTATATCGTAATAGAGGGCATCATGTTCTGGTGGATAAGAACAACCGCATTATGACTGACATGGCGTGAATGAGACAAACACAGGTCCTGCCATTTTGAAGAACGAAGTGAGGCGTGTCATCTGCCAAACGAAGACTGGAAAGGCCCTTGGACCTGATAAAGTGCATGCAGAACTCCTCACACTCCTGGATGACAATGGTATCAGTATTCTGACAGAGCTATTCAACAAAATCTACTCAACTGGAACAATCCCAGACGACTGGCTTAGGTCCACTTTTATCACTCTCTCCAAAAAGGCAAATGCCAGACTATACGAAGAGCACAGAACCATCAGTCTGATGAGCCATATCCTAAAGATATTCTTAAAGATCGTTCATTGCAGAATCCGTGCTATGTATGAAGAAGTGATAACTGAAACACAGTTCGGATTCAGGAATGGTCTTCTGACTAGAGAAGCATTTTTCTCTATTCAAGTACTTGTCCAGCGTTGCTTGGAAATGAACAAGGATGTCTAAGTACAGAATGGGAAGTTGATGGAAATTCTGCAGAACATCGGACTTGACGACCGAGATATTCGGATTATTGCCAACTTGTACTGGGGTCAGAAAGCAGCAGTCAAGATTGAGGAAAACCTGTCAGAAGAAATAGACATCCGCCGTGGCGTTCGACAAGGCTGCGTATTTCAACATTTACTCAGAGGCTATCCTTGCCGAAGCTCTGGAGGAACCGTCTACCATAGGCATCATTAGCAACGAGGAACGTCTAAACAATCTCCGTTACGCTGACGACACGGTATTGCTAGCAGACAACGTAGAAGACCTTCAAGTATTATTAGACAAAGTGAATACTGCTTGCAACAACAGAGGACTGAAGATAAACATTAAGAAAACCCAGTTCATGGTCATCAGTAAACGGCAAGACGTCCACGTGCAGCTCACTCTCGACAATGAACCCATCGCTAGGGTTCACCAATACAAGTATCTAGGATGTTACCTCAACCAGAAATGGGACTGCAGTCAAGAAATACAGGTCCGCATTGAACATGCGAGAAGCATCTTCATGCAGATGAAGAAACTGCTCAACAACCGAACCTACAACTAAACCTAAGGCTCCGTCTGATCCGTGCCTACGTCTTTCCTACGTTACTTTATGGAATGGAAGGCTGGACACTTACTCAGGCCCTCTATAAAAGACTGGAAGCATTCGAAATGTGAATGTACAGACGGACGCTTCGCATTTCGTGGACAAACAGAATCCTGAATTCCGAGGTGTTGGATCGACTTGGAAAGAAGACTGGAATCATGCTGACCATTAAAAGGCGGATGCTGGAATATTTCGGCCATATAATGCGGAATGATAAGTACAGAATCCTGCAGCTTGTTATGCAAGGAAGAATAGAAGCACGTAGGAGTCCTGGTAGACGACGAACTCTATGGATAAAGAACCTCGTAGACCGGTATGGGTTCTCTTCCGTGTCGCTGCATTTAAATTCAAGATCGCCATGTTGACCGCCAACCTTCGCTAAAATATGGCACATTAAGCAGGAGAAGAAGAAGAAGAAGAAGAAGAAGTCATCTTCTCTACGAGCTTAAATCCCCTATGCCCCTGTATATAATGTACTGAGAAGTAGAAATGAAAATAATGTTCATTGGGAGGGCACGTGGCCCTGTGACCTTATGCACCACCAGGCACTGCTTGTATAAATACCTGCTTTTCGTTTTTGTAACTTTTTAAAAGTTCTCAGAAAGGAATATCTTGGTGTGCCAATGGCAATCCTACTGACTATTTTTTGCTGCCACACTGGAGCGAAAAGGTCTTAAGAGCTTGCATATTTTAACAATCGCAATGGGTGAAATTAAGATGTGGTTTCCTTCCTGGAAATTTTTTAATTTCTGTTTCTCCTCATATCAAATAAGTATGAAGGTGTTAAGTTCAGGATTAGTTTCCTGGCTGGGTTGATGTCCTCAGATTAAAGGATAGCGGACTGAATATGGCATGTTGCTGCCAGCAAGTTTGATGATGTTATCGTGAGACTAGCTGCGGTTGTAATTATATCTAGTCATGCATAATGAACTGAGTGGCTTCTCCCACGCTCCTCGCCTTGTAAGACGTGTGATGGTGGTCACAAACAAAGAGACTGGGGTTACTGCAATTTGTTTCGATTAATAAGGAGATCTTGTGGTTTACCATTCGACCTTCAGGCTGGCAAACAATAGCACTCAGACGGCGTCTTAGGTTTCTTCATTATACGGTGTAACAGACTGCCATTTAAGCATAAAACAGTAATACACAACAAGTTTCCCGTAATCGATTTTAACTGCTTCGGGAGATTGAGTACCTCGTATCAAATATGGGTAACTTAGTTGCTTTGATACAGAGCAATCGTATAGCTTCTTCTACCTTCTTCTTCTTTATCTGTTTACCATGTTTTTCCCTCGGACTCAGCGAGGGATCCAACCTCTACCTCCTCAAGGGCAGTGTCCTGGAGCTTCAGACTCTGGGTCGGGGATACAAGTGGGGAGGATGACCAGTACTTCGCCCAGGCTGCCTCCCTGCTTTGGTGAACAGGGACCTTGCTTTGATGGGAAGATTTGGAAGGGATAGACAGGGAAGAGGGAAGGAAGCGACCGTGGCCTTATGTTAGGTACCATCCCGGCATTTGCCTGGAGGAGAAGTGGGAAGCCACGGAAAACCACTTCCAGGATGGCTGAAGTGGGAATCGAACCCCCTCTACTCAGTTGACCTCCCGAGGCTGAGTGGGCCCCGCTCCAGTCCTCGTACCACTTTTCAAATTTCGTGGCAGAGCCGGTAATCGAACGCGGGCCTCCGGGGGGTGGTAGGTAATCACCCTAACCACTACACCACAGAGGCGGAAAAGCTTCTGCTACCTTATGTAGATATTTTGAACTCGCGCAGTTTAGGCTGCCTACTTGTCAAGTTGACGATCCGTTTTACTTTACGAGACATCTGTGAAACGAATCTGTTGAGTAATCATTGGCTGAGTTTTAATTAATTTTGTAGGGTAAAAATAACTCATATGCCGGCCCCGCGGTGTAGGCGTAGGGTGTCTGCCTGTTACCCGGAGCCCCCGGGTTCGATTCCTGGTCAGGTCAGGAATTTTTACCTGGATCTGAGGGCTGGTTCGAGGTCCACTCAGCCTACGTGATTACAATTTGAGGAGCTATCTGATGGTGAGAGGGTGGCCCCGGTCTAGAAGAAAAGATTAACGGCCGAGGGAATTCGTCGTGATGACCACACGACACCCCATAATCTGCAGGCCTTCGGGATGAGCAGCGGTCGCTTGGTAGGCCATGGCTCTACCAGACTGTTGCGCCATAGGATTCGGTTTTAAATACCGAATACGCTACCAGATGTCTCTTAAATGCCGATATCGTATGTCTTGGAGTGCTGAATGGACCTTTTTACCAAACCAAACTAAACCAAACCCCATGACGCTACAGATCTACCGACCACTGCTCAGCCTGCAGGCCTGCAGATTACCAGGTGACGTGTGGTCAGCGTGACGAATCCTTTCGGCCCTTGTTCTTGACTTGCGACACCGGGGCCACTACCTTACTTTCAGAAAACTCTTCAATTGTTCTCGCGTAGGCTGAGTGGACCTCGAACCAGCCCGCAATTATAGGTAAAAATCTCGGACATGGTCGGAATTCGAAGTAGGGACCTCCGGGTAAGAGACAGGCTCTCTACCCCCAGACCGCGGGGCAGCCTGACTTAATTTACGCCGTTCAAAAATCCGACTTCCTCCATCGGGATTGAACCCGCGATCATGGAATAAGGAATACGGATATGGAGGGCCATTGTGAGGTAACGACGAACTGGTGTTTGCGGGGCCTCCATTCTCAAATTTGAGATACTAAACGAATTTTCAGTGCTCGACATAGGAAGGTCCAGCTCCTTGGCCGAATGGTCAGCGTAGTGACATTTGGTTAAGAGGGTACCGGGTTCTATTCCCGGCCGGGTCCAGAATTTTAGCCGCGTCTGGTTAATTCCTCTTGCCCCGGGACTGGGTATTTGTGATCGTCTTAATACCTATATTCATTTACATACAGCATATCACCCCCTCAGCAACAAAAAAAAAAAACACAAAAGTAAATAACCCCTCCACATAGGGTTGGTGTCAGGAGAGGCAGCCGGTCGTATAACTGGGCTTAATTTACATTCAGGTAATTGGGAAAAGGCCAGAAAGAAGTAGAAAAGAGAAGATGTAGGTCTTTAATAAAGTTAATAATTGCATGTGGCTATTGACATCCTGCTGTAGCGTTGTAAGGCAGACCCTCCGACGAGGGTGGGTAACATCTGCCGTGTATGGGAAACTGTGTGCAGGTGTGGTGGACGGTGTTGCATGTGGTGTGTGAGTTTTAGGAATGTTGGGGGCAGCACAGACAAGCTGTGTCCAAGCTAAGTGATTTAACTAGTTAAGTTTAAAATCCCTCGATCCGGCCGCGAATCGAACCCGAGGCTCGAGGAGCGAAGATCAAGATTACTCAGCCATGGCGCCGCATACATAGGGTGGTTGAAGTTAAATATTTAACCTCATTTTCTAAATTGAAATTGCTAAAAATTGAATTAAGAAACAGTATCGTGAATTTACTATAAAATTACCTACTGTAGTCTATGTCTAATGGGAAGCTGTTCCGGTTGCGGACGTTTTTTATGAAGTAATAAACTTTTGGGCTAGCGTAAGTGATATTTAATGCAGTGAAACTTCCCGCGGAGCGCTGTGCATTGAGTAGGTAAGATGACGCGACAACGTAGCAGCCGTTTGGTTGAGTAGCCTCTCGAGGCTGAAACACCTCCCATTTGATAGAGACTTCAACTATGATTATCACTGAATATGAGATTGTACGACATAATTAAAATATAACTCACCCATAGAACGCCCAACACGGATCGGTTTACTCTGCCGTCTACTAGATTGAAACGACACGTCAAAATTGACGCTCAGGAAGCGTAAGAGGCGTCAAATTAAAATCCCTGTTCGCGGCAGCTCTGGCCATATTATTATTATTATTATTATTATTATTATTATTATTATTATTATTATTATTATTATTATTATTATTATTATTATTATTATTATTATCCGGCTCCTTGGCTGAATGGTCAGTGTAGTGACCTTTGGTTTAGAGAATACCGGGTTCGATTTCCGACTGGATCAGGGATTTTAATCTTAAATGGTTAATTCTCTTGGCTCGGGGACCGGTAGTTTGTGTTGTCTTCAACATCCCTGTAACTGATGCACTACAATCGAGCGAGTTGGCTGCGCGGTTTGGATCACATAGCTGTGAGCTTGCATTCGGGAGATAGCGGCTTCGAACCCCACTGTCGACAGCCCCGAAGATGGTTTTCCGTGGTTCCCCATTTTCACACCAGGCTCAGGCTAATGCTGGGGCTTTATCTTAATTAAGGCCACGGCTGCTTCCTTCCCACTCCTAGCCCTTTCCTGTGCCATCGTTGCCATAAGACCAATCTATGTCGCTGCATCGTAAAGTAAGTTGTAAAAAATACATATGCAGAAACACTATCCTCCACTAGACAAACAAGACAAACACTCAGTTTCTCATACGTGGCAGATGTCTCCCACCCTTGTCGGAGGGACTGCCTTACAAGGGCTCCACCAGGCTAGCAATAACCACACGATATTATTATTATTATTATTATTATTATTATTATTATTATTATTACTATTATTATTATTACTACGATGTTTTGTGGACCGGCGGAGGTGAAAGAAGGTGCTGGGATGAATAGGTCTCAACTTATGAAATTAAAGTTAATTTAAAATTTAACAAAGGTTATATTTTCTTTTCAAGATCAAGAAATAACAAGTATAACAGGTACTCAGTAGCATATCAACAAATTAAGAATGTACAATTGCAATTTGTTAATGGATTTGGGCTTCGAGCCCCCAGACACGCAATCCTTGAGCAATGCGCCCAACTTTACCTATGTACAAGGTTCAACTAAGGGGCAGAAAACCCCAATCATGCCAAGGAGCATTAGCTCCCAATTACCCAGTTAAGCCTGCTCGAGGCACACAGAAACCAAATTTAAGAAAGAGCAACCCGCTCTCAAAGTTCAAGCCTATTCAAAGGCCACACCAAACTCCACGTTCAAGCTGCTCTCCAGGCACACAAGAACAGGGGTAAAAATACCCAACCTACTGAGGCCTATTCAGTAAAGAAACAGGACAATTACATGGCCCCAAAATACCAACTTGAGTGGAGGCGTAACTTGCACTCCTAATACACTTTTTTAAAACCTATTTGGCACTAGGCCGCTTATGCAAGGGCTAATCCCATGCTACGGAGGTGACACGATAGGAAAACTTTATTACATTACGAAGAGAAAGGAAACAGTTATGAAAACGTAGTCACCTCAAAACAATATGAGTGGGAGCTCGAGAGGGTTAGGCACTCTCTATCCCAATTTGTAGATAAAGAGACAGAATTTATACCAAGTGTCTTTTACATTTTAAAGGAAAGTTACATGATAAAAGTTTCGAACCTGCCCCGAGGGTTAAACTGCTGAGCTAGCGAGAAAAGAAGTTATTAAAAGGCCATTACCTTATGGATGAACTGCTGCCCGAAGAAAGGGGCGCTTCCCGCCCCCTGCTACATAATCACACTAGGATAGATGTTACTGAAGTGGCCCGAAGACCAGAAAATCAGCAGTTTAAATACCCTCGTGGAACATTCGAGACCTTTCAAGAATGAAAACCCACACCCCCCTCAATTTTATTGGGTAGCATGAAGCAACATCTCCATATCGGAGAAGACATACGTTATTGGTCAAAAATTAATTAGAGAAATTCGGGATTGGCTAAATTCAAAACAAGCGGAAAGAGAAGGGTTATACTGCCAACCCAAAAAATAACTGAATTTTTTTTAACAAAGATCAAACTTATGACTACAAAATTTCTTCAAGAAAAGTTCCTTCACTTCGCACTAGGGTGCACAATTGTAGTTCTTAAGTAGTGCCATCTAGAAGAGAATGTTCACACTTCTTACTACAGAGAAAACAAAAACGAATCGAAAATGACATAGTTCAGAACACTTCAAAATTTACAGTAGGGACATCTTCTGAGAAATCTTAGAATTAATGTGGTTGTTAAAGTTCAGGCTTCCCCCAGTAGAGGAGTTTCAACTGGCGCAATGTTTGAATTAGCGGCGTGGAGGTGTACCGCCCGGTACAATTATTATTATTATTATTATTATTATTATTATTATTATTATTATTATTATTATTATTATTATTATTATTATTATTATATATAATTCGCTGAGGCCATCAAGGACCACGTTAAGTCTTGTTGCATTTGACACTGAACTTGGCCTTTTTTAGAGCCCAAATTTCCCTCATTCTTTGTGAATGGGCCTGCTTACGCTCCTCTGTCCAAGGGGCACCGTGTCTTCTCTTCGGTTGCTCGTCTCGGTTTAGCCCGTTCGTCAATATTTTTTTGCGGAAGAGATCTCTGTTAAGGGCGTCTTCAGCTGAGATATGTAGCATTTGCAGGTCTTCTTTGGTATTTCTAAACCAGGGAATTGTGGTTTTGGGGTTTGAATAAAAAAAATGAAATATTTCTTTAGTTAACATTCTTCCGTCCATTCTTTTCAGATGACCGTAAAATCGTGCCCGTCTTTTTCTGATTGTGTCGGTAAATTTCTCTATTTTGCTGTAGACTTCCTTGTTGGATCACTTTTGATGGATTCCATTTCTGTACTTTGATCCCAAGATTCCTCTCACAATTTTGCGTTCTCTTTTCTCCAGTTCTTCAAGGAGTCCTTTGTTGGCATTTAGAGACAGGGTTTCGGCTGCATATAGAACTACTGGCTTCAGAACTGTTTCATAGTGACGTATCTTTTTGTTTTGGGAAAGGGATTTTTTGTTGTAGATTGTGTGGGATGTTTGGTAGGCTATTTCCATTTTGCGTAATCGCTCCTGAAGTGCTTTTTTGTCCAGTCCATTTTTCATGATGATATCATCCAGGTATTTGAATTTGTCTACTCGGGTGATGTCCCCGTATTTTGTATGGAGTTTTGGTGGAGCCTCTTTGATGTTAGCCATTACTTCTGTTTTCTCAAACGATATCTGCAAACCAGTTTGTTCGGCAATTTCCTTTAAAATTTCAACTTGAGCTCTAGCGGTTTCTATGTCGTTTGAGAGAACAGCAATATCATCGGCAAATTATAAGCAGTCTGTTGCGATCCCCTTGGATTTGGTTCCTATTCTCAATGGACTGTAGTTGGTTTCCTGGAATCTCACCCGCCAGGTTCTGATGATCTTTTCAAGAACACAGTTAAGGAGTATCGGGGATAGCCCATCACCTTGTCGGACTCCTGTTTTGATGTCAAATGAATGCGAGAGACATCCGTGGAAATTCACCTTGGATTTGGTATCGGTCAGGGTGGCTCTAATTAATGCCAGCAGTTTCAAATCAACTCCAAATTCATTTAAGATGTTTAGCAGGACTTCCCGGTCAATGGAGTCGTACGCTTTCTTGAAATCCACAAAGACAGACACATACTGATTGGACCTTAGTGTACAATATCTGATGATCGTTTTGAGATTTTGGATCTGTTCAGCTGTTGAGCGACCTTTTCTGAACCCTGAACCCTCCTTGGTATTCACCTATTTGATATTCGACTTGTGCTTCCAAACGCTCCAGGATGGCAAGTGATAGAATTTTGTAAGTCACGGGTAGCAAAGATATTCCTCTGTAGTTGTTGATGTTCTTCATGCTGCCTTTTTTGTGTAATGGATGGATCAAAGCTATTTTCCAATCTTCGGGTAGGGTCTCCTTGTTCCAAATTTCTTCTATTTGCTTTTGCAAGATATCAAGTGATTCCTCTGGGGCATATTTCCATAGTTCTGCTACTACTGAGTCTTACCCCGGCGCTTTGTTATTTTTGAGACGGGCAATGTGGCGCTTGATTTCATCTCTGTCGGGTGGTCTGGAATCTGGGTACCTGAGTAAGGGTTCCTTGGTCTCAATGACGCTTTGCGGTTTAGAGCAATTAAGTAAATTCTTGAAGTAATCTGCTAGAATGCTGCAATTTTCTTCATTTGACGTCGCCAGTGTGCCGTCCTTTCGCTCAAAGCATAGAGATGGTGGTTTATAGCCAGTGAGTTTGCGTTTTAAGGCTCTGTATTACTCTCTGCTTTCATTCTTCCTAAAGTTTTGGTCTATCTTTTCAATGAGAGATTTTTCGTATTGACGTTTCTCAGTTCTGAACAACCTAGCTGTTTGGGCACGTTGGGTTTTGTAGGTTTCCCAATCATTTTCTGATTTCGTAGATTAGTACTGTTTCCACGCATTGAGTCTTTCTTGGAGGACTGATTCGCAGGTACTATTCCACCAGGCATGCTTTTTGCTTCTCTTGATTTCTGCAACGTCTTTGGCGGCCTCAACAAGGAAACTTTTGGCGTTGTTAAAGTCACAGTCATTTGGTCTAGCCTTCTCCTGGAACTCCTCGATCCTTTGCCGAAGTTTATCATTGTCGAAGCGTGTGATATGTTTGGTTGTCTTCCTTGTGTTTGCGGAAATTGGTTTGAATTTGATAAGAGACATATAATGATCTGAGGCCACATTGATGCCTTTCTTTACCTTGACATTCATAATCTCAGGGCTGTTTCTCCTGGAGATTGCAACATGATCAATTTGGAACTCTCCGAGAGCTTGGACGGGAGAACGCCAAGTCATTTGCTTTCTGGGTAGATGGCGAAAGTGGGTCGACATGACCTGCAGGTTGTGACTTTCGCAAATGGACACCAGTCTTTTGCCGTTGGGATTGGTTCTTTTGTGAGCAGGGTAATTTCCTATAACTTGCTTGTATTTGTGTTCACGACCTAGTTGGGCATTGAAGTCACCCAAAATAAGCTTGACATGGTGTTTGGGGATTTTGTTTAATTTTTCATCCAGTAGGTCCCAGAAATTATCAACTTTGTCTGGATCAGACTTGTTCTTATCGTTTGTAGGAGCATGTGCGTTAACTAGGGCGTAGGTTTTGTTCGCGCATTTAATTGTGAGTATAGACAATCTGTCATTCACAGGTTCGAAATTTGCAACCGATTTAAGGATCTTGGTTCTAACAGCAAACGCGGTTCCAAGCATCACAGCTCCATTGAGGATTCCTCTTTGCGCTTTGCTTTTGAAAAATCGGTAGCCTTCGGATTCAAAAATCTCTTCATCTGGGTACCTTGTTTCCTGTAGGGCCATTATGGATATCTGATTTTCGTGAAGAGCTTTGGTGAGGGTTTTCAGCTTGCCAGTTTGTGTAAGTGAATTTATGTTGAAAGTTGCTAGAAAGGTTTTAGATTTTGGCCTGAGTTTTTTACACTTCGTGGTACACCGAGACGCTCCGACTCGTCTCTTGCATGATGTCGAGTCTCCCCCAGAATCCGAACGAGACTCGTGCGCCATGGCGTTCACGACGAGGGATTTATCCGAAGATTTACCCCCTGGGGTATGTTTCTTGAAATGTTGTGCCATCATGCTTTTTGACTTGACTTTGCTTTGGACGGGTACCCATCCTTTTACAACTAGGGTTGTTAGCCCTAGAGGTTGCCTCAAGATCTTTTGTGGCTTCTGGTCATTTACCAGTCTTCGCCGTAACCCTGGCAGGGGACCAGTTTTTTTCACGGTGGTATTTTATTTCCCTACTACCCCCCTGACTCTGCTGGCGGCAGAGCCAGCGAGCTTCCCCAATTCCAATGAGACGCGCCCGATGGAGGTAACCGGTAAATCCCCACACGGGTATTGTTATTATTATTATTATTATTATTATTATTATTATTATTATTATTATTATTATTATTATTATTATTATTATTATTATTATTATTATTATTTACCAGACTCACAGTCAAGCCACGTGAATGTTATGAACACAGCTGCGCTATCATATCCGAGGTCAGTTTGCTATCATTGTGCGACCTTGTCTCGAGACATTGCCCATAACACGTGTGTAACAGAGACCCTCACACAATCATGCAAACAGTTCGTGCCCAACACTAGGGGTCACAAAGGCTGAACAAGCACAGATCGCCCACATCAGGGTCTTCTAGCGCGTCTCTACCTTTTCCCAGTTACTTGGCGTCGGCACAACATGTACAATAGTTTACGCCAGTGTTTCTATACCATTGGGCCACGGCCCTTCACCGAACCCTGGCGTCAGTTATACCCGGCCTCAAGATATTCTCGACCGGGCGAGTTGGCCGTGCGTGTAGAGGCGCGCGTCTGTGAGCTTGCATCCGGGAGATAGTAGGTTCGAATCCCACTGTCGGCAGCCCTGAAAATGGTTTTCCGTGGTTTCCCATTTTCACACCAGGCAAATGCTGGGGCTGTACCTTAATTAAGGCCACGGCCGCTTCCTTCCAACTCCTAGGCCTTTCCTGTCCCATCGTCGCCATAAGACCTATCTGTGTCGGTGCGACGTAAAGCCCCTAGCAAAAAAAAAAAAGATATTCTAGCGGAATTTCTCGTTTCACTCTTAGAATCTAGTTAATTTATAGAGGAATCATTCATAGTAAAATAATTTTCGTGACAGTGTCAAAAAGCACAGACCAAGGTCAACTCTAAATTCTAAAATCTAACAAATCAAATGTCAGTGAGCAAGCCTCTTAAGTTTTGAATGATCAGGGAATTTTCAGACCTAGAAATGTACAATCATTCGTGACAGGGATTACAGTTGACATGATCGGTCATCAAAATTACTTGCAAGTCGATTACAACAATGGGCGGTGAACACTCTGTTCTCAAAACAGAACGAAATAACGTCTACCGAGCAAGTAGCTGTGAGGTTTGAGTTACGTAGCTGTCAGCTAGGATTCGGGAGATAGTGGGTTCGAACCCTACTGGCGGCAGCCTTGGAAATGGTTTTCGATGGTCTCCTATTTTCACGCCACGCAAATCCTGGGGCTGCAGCTTAATTAAGGCCACGGTTGCTTCCTTCCAACTCCTAGCCCTTTCCTATCCCTTCGCCGCCTAAGACCTATCTGTGTCGGTGCGATGTAAAGAAAACTGTAAAAAAAAAAAGTAAAAATAACATCTATGTTGCAGATGTGAGCGTCAGCGTTAGTGAGAAGTACAGTACAAACGTTTCTCGTTTTCAGTTACACTGAAAATTAAGGCAGTGTGTAGCCGGTTCTATTTGCCCAACAATACGGGGAATTTTAAAGATCCTGTTGAGTATAAGGTAATTAAACTTTTTTCAATAGTATCTGTGTACTTTGGTAGCCGCAGCAGCATGTGGATATGTTAGGTGACATACTGCGACACAACCAGCGTCACTAGGCAGTCCAGTGACTTCGTGTCGTGCCAGATGCGACCGTGCCGCATGCGACCCGTGCCACTAGCGATCGCATAATCTGTAACCGTGCCGGAAGCGACCAGTGTTGACAACCCAATTTTCATTTTAATAAGCTATGTCATTATCCAAGATAAGGATAAGTAAATCAGAACCAGAAAAAGTTAGAAAAGGGGCCAAAACTGTATAGCACTGCTTACCGGGTAGGGAATGAAATTGTTCTCTATGTTCAAATTCTGTTCAAATAGCGAACTACTGCAATTGCAAACCGTGCGCAACATGTAATTATGTAACCATTGGGAAACACAGACTAAATAAGCCTTTACAGAGAACAATCCCAACAATTCCATGGCAAGTTTATAAATAGAATTAAGAAGTACATGTCTATCACATGCATAAAACATGCATATATTACATCACACAAAGGTAATATCTAAAGCCAACTCAATAACTCGTTATTGAAAACTAAATCAGTGTAGTTTATAATTTTCAATGTCATAAACAGAGATATTCCATCTCCAGAGAAAACATAGATCGGCCATAAATATTGCAAGCCATAGTTTAAGGTCAAAACCCTAAATGTGGGGGGGAAATGTACGATCATGTAATTCTATACTGAATACTAGAATATCACAAGTTTAGTAATATTTTAACGACCGGATGAGCTGGCTCTGATGTTAGGATCGCGCAGCTGTGAGCTTGCATTAGGGAGATAGTGGGTTCGAACTCCATTGTCTGCAGCCCTGAAGTTGGTTTTGCGTGGTTTCCCATTTTCACACAAGGAAAATGCTGGTACTGTACCTTAATTAAGGCCACGGCCGCTTCCTTCCAATTCCTAACCCTTTCCTATCCCATTGTCGCCATACCACTTATCTGTGTAGGTGCAACGTAATGCCAATTGTACAAAAATTATTTAACGAAAGTTATTTGTTTTACAGTTATCTTATCTATCGATACAGTTCATGGGAATCATCAGGATCACTCCCTGGATTTTGGGGGAACAGAAATAACGGAGCAGCATCTTCCTAAGTTGCTTTTGAAGAATTTACTGCGAAGTACCACCACTAAGCGCAATGTCACTTGAACCACTCCTATAAGTAGCTACTGTCCCTAATTTACGTAACACCCCTGAGGGAAACTCGAAATATGGTGATACGTTTACGTTTTATCCTACAACGTACCCATATAATGAGCTGCGTTTCTATATCTGGGAGAAGGTACCAAACAGGTTATCTCACGGCCTTACGGCACTGCATGTTACAACACCCTCACACAGTGGCATAGTACATACGTATAGCTCACTCCCATGAGGTGTACCGAGAAAAGCAGCTACAGATCTGGCCAACCGAACATCTCCTCGTTCGGTGCAAGCTACAAACCTGAAAATTACGGCATTGTTATAATCTCTCCAAGATCTATTGTGTTAATTTGGTTCATCAGTTACCTTCCATCCTGTGTAGACGAATACTGTAAGTTTGACATGTGTTTTTTAAAAGTAGGAAAGATGAATTCAATATGAATTGGAATTCAAGAGGACAAATTTTGGCAAATATTCGTTTATAGGAAGAGGAGTTAGGGACGGGAATAATTTACCAAGGGAAATGTTCGATAAATTACCAAATTCTCTGAAATTATTTAAGAAATATTTAAGATATATATACTTATATTTATATACAGTATATATATATAAGAAAAATATTTAAGAAATGCTGGGATTTGACCTTAATTAAGGCCACGGCCCCTTCCTTCCCACTCCTAGCCCTTTCGCTTCCTCTCCCATCGTCGCCATAAAACCTGTTTGTGTCGGCGATGTAAAGCAACTTTTTAAACAAGTATTAGAATTAGTTTCAGAGCTATTATAATGATGAAAAAAGCTTAAAAAGTACAGTGAATGGACCGATAAAAGGAATTGCAATGTGTTGTAATTTATTTCTTTATTTATTTAACAGCCGGTAGACAACCTGCCACTTCGGGACTGCCCTAAACACAGATCAGTGGTGACTGATTGGTCGCATGCGGCAAAATGCTTAATCAAATCGGTCGCTAGCGGCACGATTTTGACGTGGTCACATCCGGCAAGGTCGCTTCTGGCACGTAACGAGTGAATTAATTACTCTGTGTTTGGGCGGTCCATCTTCCGCAGATTTTCCATCATTTGTTAGAGCATCTCGTAAGAGTCTACTAAGAGAGGAACAACCAAAGAATCTGTACTCACTCTCTCCTCTTCTAAGCCCCGAAACATAACCATTTATTATTATTATTATTATTATTATTATTATTATTATTATTATTATTATTATTATTATTATTATTATTATTATTATTATTACACTCTGTGAATCAGTATTGGAATGCTAGCTTCCACATCCCAAGATAACAACTTCAAACCAGGCAGGGGTCGGAAAAAAGTGAATTCGAAGTACGATGTCGGCATGTAAGAGATCTCTGGTTACACATTTGGTGTTTACCCAACATTAATTAAAAACTCAGCCAACAAAGATCCGTTTCTCTGACATCTGGCAGAATAAAACGGAACATCGAAATGTAACACGTATGCAGCCTAGATGACGTCGCCTACACACAATAGCTGAGGCCATATTATTATTATTATTATTATTATTATTATTATTATTATTATTATTATTATTATTATTATTATTATTATTATTATTATTATTATTATTATTATTATTATTATTATTATTATTATTATTATTATTATTATATCAATTCCAGAATGGCAAGAGTAGCATGGCTAGAATGCCATGGTGTGTGGAGCTCTGGGCACAAACAATGGAGAGCGCTAACAAATGATGGACAAGCTGCGGAAGATGAACTGCCCAACCACAGAGTAATTAATTCACTGGCCTGCCTAGTGACGCTGCTTGTGTCGCAGTATGTCACCTATCACTTCCGAATGTTGCTGTGGCAAGCAAAGTACATAGATACTATTGAGAAAGTTAAATTACCATATACGCAACAGGTTCCTTAAAATTCCGGATAGTGTTGGGCAAATAAAGCCTCAAAACTTCTTTAGCTATTAATAAATTTACCGAGCTCGATAGTTGCAGTCGCTTAAGTGCGGCCAGTATCCAGTAATCGCGAGATAGTGGGTTCGAGCCCCACTGTCGGCAGCCCTGAAGATGGTTTTCCGTGGTTTCCCATTTTCACACCAGGTAAATGCCGGGACTGTACCTTAATTAAGGCCACGGCCGCTTCCTTCCAATTCTTAGGCCTTTTCTATCCCATTGTCGCCGTAAGACATATCTGTGTCGGTGCGACGTAAAGCAAATAGCTATTAATAAATTTATGGTGGATTGCCAAAAATAATTGGTTGATTCGTCGAAATGACTTGTGGAATGACTCGGGTATGAATGTGTAAGTGAATGGTCAATTGTTGTTTTACTTAGATTATCATTTACCGAGCTCGATAGTTGCAGTCGTTTAAGTGCGGCCAGTATCCAGTATTCGGGCGGTAGTGGTTTGGAATCCCACTGTCGGCAGTCCTGAAGAGGTTTTCCGTTTTTCCGATTTTCACCTAAGCAAATGCTGGGGTTTTACCTTCATTAAGGCCACGACCCCTTCCATCCCACTCTTAGCCCTTTCGTTTCCTCTCCCATCCTCGCCATAAAACCTGTTTGTGTCGGCGACGTAAAGCAACTTCTTTTAACAGTATTGGAATTAGTTTCAGAGCTACCATAATTATAAAACAAGCTTAAACAGTACAGTGAATGGACCGATAAAAGGAATGGTAATGTGTAGTAACTCGGCATGCTATTGCATCTGAATAGAGAAGCGCCACTTAATGTTGAACTCATGGAAATGAAGCAGGTTAGTCTGTTGAGACCAGTCGAACGTAGTGCGTGTGAAGACTAGTGTTATAGCTCAATGGAGCAACGCATAAACATCAAGTTTTGTTACAAATAGGGAAAAACTGCGATTGAGACGCATGCGATGTTGATGTATGTATACGGAACAGAAGCGTAAGCAGAACGGGCGTAGCACTTCATCAAGAGTTTCCAGTCCATCCGGAAAGCATTTGAAACAGCCGAAACACGTGTGTTCCAGGAATATGGTGGATTTATATTGAAAATATAGAATACAGTAGAACCTCATTAATCCGGACTAATTGAGGCTCTAGGTTGTCCGAATCAGAAAGTCCGGATTAAACAAAATAACTTATCAAATGAGCCACGGTACATATTTAAACACTCCGTTTAATGAAAAGAGCGCGTACGGTAGGGTATTTTAAATTAGGAAATACAAAGTTTATTTAGTAAACAAAGTACAATGCAATACAGTATTCGGCCCTACAAAATTCAGAATAACCAGTGCAGTACAGAATTAGTACATGGCAGTCAAGACACACCTTCATTGACCACACTTGACACGCTTACTGGTCTGAAGAAACTGCTGACCTTTTGTTGTCTTCCTTTCACATTAATATGTTTAATAATTAACTCACGCAGATGCCTCGGAAGTGCAGATAAGTTTTAATCGTTGTTATCTTCAACGTATTTAATGACAAAGTTTAGATGGTCTTTGATTTCAATAAGTTTTGGCTTAGGGTTAATAATATCACCTGCTTTATCCTGGTCATATTCATCCGTTTCAGAACAGATATCACATTTTCAACGATATCCTCCTCTGTTAAAATGTGGTAACCTGGATCATCTTCATCTGCTTCTAGCCACAACTAAATGTCTTCCAGTGTTGCTAAATTTTCACCACCTTGGTGGAGAGTGTTGTGAAAATCCTCTGTTCCCAACCCAGCCGTATCTGGTTCAACCACTTCATTTATTAAAAGTTTCTTCCACGAGTTAATCAAAGTTGATGATTTTATATCATTGACAGCAGACGCAAAATTGAAAATCATACATCTGAAATTATATTTACATTTATGTATTGTTATTAAACGTCTTTCCGGATTAAGCAGAGTCCGGACTGATGCGGCCTGGATTAATGAGGTTGTACTCTTCTTCTTCTGCTTCTTTATCTGTTCACCCTCCAGGGTCGGTTTTTCCCTTGGACTCAGCGAGGGATCCCACCTCTACAGCCTCAAGGGTAGTGGCCTGGAGCTTCAGACTCTGGGTCGGGGCATACTACTGGGGAGGATAACCAGTACCTCGCCCAGGCAGCCTCACATGCTATGCTGAACAGGGGCCTTGCGGGGGGATGGGAAGATTGGAAGGGATAGACAAAGAAGAGGGAAGGAAGCGGCCTTGGCCTTATGTTAGGTACCATCCCGGCATTTGCCTGGAGGAGAAGTGGGAAACCACGGAAAACTACTTCCAGGATGGCTGAGGTGGGAATCGAGCCCAGCTCTATTCATTGACCTCCCAAGGCTGAGTGGACCCCGTTCCAGCCCTCGTACCACTTTTTAAATTTCGTGGCAGAGCCGGGAATCGCACTCGGGCCTCCGCGAGTGAGGTTGTACTCTATATAGGAAAAATATATAATACGGAATATACCTATTTTCTGTTTTTCTGTATGTTGCCGGTGGCAACACCCGTAAAGTAGAAGACACGCCCCAGGCATGTATGGGAATTAGAAAATTAGTCCTAACTTAACTACAACTAAAAAACAATTAATTAAATACAATTATTTTGAAGAACGTAAGCATATGGTATTCAACACAGTATGAAATACGAAAGTATGGCGCACATTTGCTCGCACATGATATTCGACTTTCGAGGAACTGGCATTAGTCGTTAGTTATTGCTCATCCCTTTTTGTGAGAGATTCGTGACGCACATCCAGGACCAGATTTCTATACTGCAGGGCTGCTTACCGTGTATGACGCACGACGTTGTATCGGGTCCTGTGTAACTTTATCCT
Source organism: Anabrus simplex (assembly GCF_040414725.1). NCBI lineage: Eukaryota > Metazoa > Arthropoda > Insecta > Orthoptera > Tettigoniidae > Anabrus > Anabrus simplex. The sequence continues at coordinate 587,612,065 of NC_090265.1, read as the reverse complement.
TGTGTTACGCCATCTTTTGAGCTATTGTGCCGAGCTCTTTGCTCTCGGCTCTGTTTTCATGTCATCTAAGGCCTTATTGCGGGTGGTCGAAAGCTGCTAGACAATGCTTCCTGAATAACCCTTTGTCTTTATTAAGTCATCGCCTGAGAGCTCGGTTGTAGTTCTTCACTGTGCCAAGCGTGAAACCTCACTCCGGTCCTCCCCTGAGTAGTAAATTACCCAATTATGAATTTGATATAGTAGACAGTGACAGATCCGAAAGAGTGTTCCACTGTGCCGCTCTACAAATACACTTTCAGAAGACGTAGCTCACTAACATCATCACTAGATTTTAACTAAGACTACGATTGTCCGGCCTCGCGATGTAGGGACCCCGGGTTCGATTCCTGAGTCAGGGGTTCTTATTTGTAAATGATTAATATCCCTGGCCTGGGGGCTGGGGTATTTATGTCGTCCTTAATGTGCATTTCCTCACATTCAACACTATACACTTCCGCAATTTCCAAATACATGCAGGTTCCTAACAGATGGTGCAAGTAGGGGCAAAAGATCTTTCTAGGTCGACGACCCGAACAAATAACATTTTTCATTAAAAAAAGACCACGATTCGAGATCAAAGATTTTCGAAGCAGATTTCAATGACACTATCGAGTAGTTCTTGTTCTTCTGTATTCAAGGAAACGAATTCCATCCTGACTGGAGTCGACGACATTTGCGGGCGTTTAAAAGCAACAATTCCGTATCATTGGTATCTGGCATTTTAAAGAACACACTCTGGCGTCTCATAAAATCTTTAATGCCAATAATAATAATAATAATAATAATAATAATAATAATAATAATAATAATAATAATAATAATAATAATAATAATAATAATAATAATAATAATAATAATAATAATCCGTGCGCTTAGCGGTGCACAGCAGTGAGCTTGCATCCGGGAGTTAGTGGGTTCGAACTCCACTGTCGGCAGCCGTGAAGATTATTTCCGTAGTTCCCATTTCCACACCAGGCAAATGCTGGGGCTGTACCTTAATTAAGACCACGACCGCTACCTGCTCAATCTCAGCACTTTCCAATCCTTACGTCGCCGATAAATTTCAATCCGTTAGATGACGTTAAACCACTAGCTAAACAAGAAAGTTACTATGATAAAAACTGGAAAATGAGAACAGTTGGAATATGCCTTTTAGGCTTAGGACGGCAGTATAGGTCTGCGCACTTTTATGTTTTTTTTATAACCATTGTGGAAGTATGTGCAAAAATACTTAGGAATATTATGTTAAACCGGATGATTCAAAAGGTTGAGAAGAAACTGAAGTAGCCCATAGAGGAGTAGAAGTACGACAACTTGGGAACAGGAACGAATAGTCTATGGCAAGCCTGGGAATGTCAGGAATGGCATAATGGACTGTTTATTTTGTTTATTTCTCCTAATTGTTCTGCATTCCTACACAATTCAGAGCTGACAATCAGTGAAGTGATAGTCGTTTGTGCACACAGACACTGGACACACCGATGTGGTTCTTTGCATTGAATGTGGTGGACAACAGTTCGAACAGCGTTTGTAAACAATCTTCACAGTTTGTTCATTACAGCTACGTTATTCCTGACATCCCAGGCTGGCCATGACGCATGGTTTCGACATGGCCTGCATGTTTATATTCGAAAGGTGCATTTACAACCCTCTATGGGATACTGCAGTTTCTGTGCAACCTTTTGAATCGCCCTATATACAGAATAATGATGTTAGTATTAGTATTATTTCGTGTGGCTATTTCTAGCCGGGTGCAGCCCTTGCAAGGCAGACCCTCCGATGAGGGTGGGCGGCATCTGCCGTGTGTAGGTAACTGCGTGTTATTGTAGTGGAGGATAGTGTTATGTGTGGTATGTGAGTTTCAGGGATGTGTCCGACTCGTTGGCTGAACGGTCAGAGTACTGGCCTTCGGTTCAGAGAGTCCCGGGTTCGATTCCCGGCCGGGTCGGGGATTTTAACCTTAATTGGTTAATTCCAATGGAACGGGGACTGGGTGGATGTGTTGTCTTCATCATCATTTCATCCTCATCACGACGCGCAGGTCACCTACGGGTGTCAGATAGAAAGACCTGCACCTGGCGAGCCGAACCCGTCCTGGGATATCCCGGCACTAAAAGCCATACGATATTTTATTTCATTTCAGGGATGTTGGGGACAGCACAATAACCCAGTCCCCGAGCCATTGGAAATAACCAATGAAGGTTAAAAATCCCCGACCCGGGCGGGAATCGAACCCGGGACCCTCTGATCCGAAGGCCAGTACGCCGACCATTCAGCCAACGAGTCGGAGAGAATAATAGTGGTTTCTAGCCTAGCGCAGGACTGAGTAGCTCTCGCGGTAGAGCACTCGCCTTCTGAGCTGAAGTTAGTGGGTTCAATCCCGGTTCAGTCCGGGGGTATTTGAAGGTACTAAAGGAAAATCAGCCTCGTGTCAGATTTATTGGGACGTGTGGTGAAAATTCGTGAAGGACAAAATTCCCGCACCTTGCGTCTCCGAAAAGTGTAAAAGTAATACAACCAAATAACATGTAAAAAAAAAAAAAAAAAAAAAAAAAAAAAAAAAAAAAAAAAAAGAAAGAAAGCGAAAAGCGAAGTCACCTCCGTATAGGCCATGAACGCCCTTGGAGGAGTGGAAGGTAAAGGCTTCCACCATTGTTAACCTCGGCACATCATAGGGTACAGTGGTTAGCTCTACGCCCGGCCGCCTTTGCCCCCAGGAATTAACCTGGTACTCATTTTCGGTGTAGGATGAGTGAACCTTAGGGCCATATGCACCTCCGGAAGTGGAAATCTCGTTTCTTAAATTTTACGACTTCCTGACGGGGATTCGAACCTACGTCCTTCCGGGCGAACCGAGCACACCTTTACCGCCTCGGCCAGGCAGCCCCTAACATAAAATGTAGACTAATTTTATTTCCATTATACTTCTACTTAAATAGCAATATTCCAGTAGATTTGTCCAGACACTTTCACAAAAAACAGACAAACGTGAAATCGAAAGTCAAATTTATCTTTATATACCATGTCCGATGTAAAAAGGAAGTATTAGTGGAATATTTGAAATGTTCTGGCAAACACAGATCACAGACAATTATCAAATCCATGTACACTAAATCTTTAACACTGACATTGACGTGAGTTTCAGTGACCGCTTAATGTAAATATTATTCTGGGGGATAAAATATTAACAAAAGGAGTTAAAGACAAATTTATTTTTAAAATTTCTGTTTATTATTTATTTAATCCGCTTCCCCTACATGGTTTATTTCCACCCCGGATTCGGCGAGGGATCCCACCTCTACCGCCGTCCTAGAGAGCGAGATATTTGGTCGGGTTTACAACTGGTTAGGAGGACCAGTACATCACCCAGGCGGCCTCACCTGCTATGTTGAGCAGTACCCTTGTGACAGATGGGAAGTTTGGAAAGGATAGGCAAGGAAGAGGGAAGGAAGTGGCCGTGGCCTTAAGCTGGTTACCATCCCGAAATTTGCCTGGAGGAGATGGGAGAAACCACAGAAAATTACTTCGAGGATGGCTGAGGTGGGAATCGAATCCCCCTCTACTCAGTTGACCTTCTGAGGCTGAGCGACCCCTTTCCAGTCCTCGTACCATTTTTTTCAAATTTCGTGGCAGGGCCAGGAATCGAACCCGGGCCTCATGGGGCAGCAGATGACACTAACCACTAGACCACAGACATTTATATTTCAACTACCAGCTGTTACCCACGGCTTCGCTCGCGAGGATTTGGTAAGTTGATAAAAATTAATTGTTCCTCGGTACTGCACTAAGACATCTCAAAATCCCTAAAGTATAAAAAACTCACCGAAAAAATTGCATTTAATTTACCCCAGAGCCTCTTTAAACCACGTTTGTGGCATTGGCTTTTGGGGCTAAGATGACCCGGCTACTGGCAGAGCTAAATGTGGAACATGCGACTTGGAACTCTACATGTGAGAAAGTGTCCTCTTTTAAGTCGAAAGTAAAAAGGGGGTTTCTTTATTTCTAAAGGAGATTCCAAATACCGATTTTCACGTCTGTAACATCTTAGTTTTTGAGATATAAGTATCCTCGTAAAGAGAATTCAACTCCTTCTTCACTTATGTTCGATCTCCAGCTTAAGTTGTTTTTCCGAAAACAAAAAGTACGTGTTTCTTTATTTTTAAAGGGATTACAAATACGAATTTTCACGTCTGTAACATGTTAAGTTTATGAAATATACTGTAGATATACTAATTTTAAAAACTTCCCCGCTCCTTGGCTGAGTGGTTAGCGTTGATGCCTTCGGTTCACAGGGTTCCGGGTACGATTCCGGGCTGGGTTGGGGATTTCAATCGCGTGTGATTAATTCGTCTGGCTCGGGGACAGGTTGTTTGTGTTTGTCCCAACACACTCCTCTTCATATTCACTCAACACACCACATTACCAACCACAACAGGAACACGAAATAGTAAGTACATCCCTACACGCGGGGTTGGCGTCAGGAAGGTCATCCAGCCGTAAAACATGGTCAAATCCACATGTGCGACACAGTTTGCACTCGCGACCCCACAGGTGTGGGAAAAGCGGGAGAAGATACTCATTTTAAAAATTTACCCGTTTTTATATTATTTTCCAAATAAAGTGTGTTCATTTATTTTTAAAGGAGATTCCAAGTCCAGTTTTAACGTCTGTAACGTCTTCAGTTTCTGAGATATATGTATTCTCGTATAAAGAATTCAACTCCTTCCTCACTTCTTTTCAACCCCCCCCCCCCCAACAGCTTAAGTGGATTTTCTGAAAACAAAAATTTGTGTTGTTTTATTTTTAAAGGAAATTCCAAATACCAATTTTCATGTCTGTAACATGTTAGGTTTTTGTGATATATTGTAGATAATCTCGCTGCTGTAAGAATACTGGAGCTGACGTTGCCATGTTTACGGCAGTACATTTCTATATCCGATTCCTAGAGCATTTTTATCTATAGAATAACATTGTATTGAGCTTCCAATAAACATACCAGAACGGTGCGATATACTGTAGTACTGTAGGATCAGTGACTTTCCACTGTGTTCTGTTTCCAGATACAAACCAAACGTGAATCTCGGACCACTATACAACGCAACTGCTTATTATCACGACTACACTGATACTAACGATAGCAGAACGAAGTGGGTAATAGACCTGACTGCGGCGAAGGCATTATAAACGAACAAACCCTGAGAGGGAGAAGCGAGGAAAAGGAGTAAGTTACTTTTCTGCTACGGACACACAAACTACAGTACATGTTCGTGGTTACGAGTTAGTTTCAAAACAGTGAATTAACTTCGCAACCTAGACTGAGCAGTTTTCAGACTCTCTCTACACGTTATGCTCTTCAATTATTCAAAAGAGTGTAGGTAGCTTACCACTCGGATTCTCCCAGTGCGCTCTTGGCAGGCCGATATAGCTATGGTCGTTTCCGAGAACGTGCTTTCAGTCACGGATCTCAGACCGTACATTTTTACGACCGCTTGTTCTAAGAACGTCTCAAAGCTAACCAAGATTGTTAATTATTGGAGGTACTTTTTCTACAAGCAACGAGGCACGATTACACAATTCACTCGCAGAATGTACAGTACTGGGATGTTGTTACTCATCCACCCGCAAAACATTTCTTCACCGAACTGTTCTTTGATACGAGCCAGATGATTACGCGGAAGAAGACTTATCATCAGTTGATTATGCTGTTGCCCTTTTGTAGATCGGGTTTCAGTCAAACACTTCCAATGGGATATTTGAGCCGAAAGTACCCGTTACAGAAATTCTCTAGTTTTTCGAGGCATCTTCTTTCAATGTTATCTTTTTTATGGCGTCGAAGTCTTCTCTCTCGCTGAGAATTTCAATTTGGTGATTTTCTCCCATCTATCCAGTACTTTTTTTTACAGTATTCTCACCACAGAAATCCCTCACAGCCCAATTGATGACTGATTCCTACCTCTTCAAAGGTATTCTTTGGATATAAGCAAAGTTATTCGTTGTATATAAATAATGACCGCCAGTATCTCGGCGATTAGGGGCGGGGGCGAGGGGGGCAGTTGCAACCCCCACCCCCCACCCCCACATTTTGAAGAACATATTGTACCCTACGGGGCACATTAATACTGCAGGATGATACCTACCTGCTCTTCTTGTTCTTGCATAAGGGCACCAGCTCAGCTACCATCGGCAGAAAAGGGTCGTTAATCTTGGGTTCTTATGACGAGAGGATCATGGGGAACTCAATACTACATTAAACTACGAAATGAGGAACACAAACGCACCTACTGACATTTTGAGCACAAGTTGTGTATTCTTAACTCAACATTTCTTTTCCTTTATATTACAATTTATTGCACTAATCGTGCTAAAATGGATGCCCAACAGGCTCATATCATAAATAAGATAAACATCAAACAAAAAAAAATTATTCGCTATCTGGTTGGTTTGTCGTGCTGAGAATCGATAAGTGAATCCAAGAAACAAATGTGTCCTTACTCGGAACAGCCACGCTGTACCTGCACATAACGTATATGATGCTAGGGTGAGAATTTGTCATGCAGAAATAACGCCACTAAAAGATCCCCACACATATTTGGGAAAATGCACACACAAGATAATAAGTTTGAACCTACAACTACAGACATAACCTTTCTAGCCTCGCATGAAATATCACTCCTTTATGGATATGAACCAAGGTCCATTCAAACAAACGTTATATTTACAAAATTTACTGCTTAAGCAAGTTTTCTTAGTGCCTCGTTCCATCTACCGCCCTACCATTTATAAGCAAAGTTAATAAAGTATGAGAGAAAGCAAGGATGAATGAATGAAACCCTCGTCACATGCCCGTCTCGCCTGCGGGAAGGAATTCCAGCCCTCGTCTTGTATTTTAAAAATGGCAGCGAGACTCCCTGCGGTGCAGGCAAGGGAAACGACCTCCAAGACATAGGCCGTGAAGCACCCCTCGCACAAACAAAACAAAAACATAACTTAGTTTCCAAACATGCGGAGCTCAGCTCTACCTTGACCTTGTCTCAACACATGACGAAACTCGCCATCATAAATCAGTGAGGAAATCAACATACATGTCTGCACTATCCAATGTCCGTGACAGACCGCCCGGGGTCTCGATTCTACCACCTGGAGTATTACACATTGTTATACATATCCATCTCGCCGTCCGCCTAATGCGACGTGTTCCAATTAACCCTCAAGTCTTGGGTTCAATCCCTTACTTGGCATAGTACAAAGGGTCGCAAATATATGAGACATAGCCTACGGGTTATATTCATTATCCTCACATTCAATCCAACACAATATAAACATGGAGTAAACAATTAAATCCTGGCCGCATACGTGCTCTACATTGTGCAGACGGATTCCCTTGCCAACATAAGGGTACTCTATCATGATTAACCTATAAATACAAGCAGATATCGTCTGATGCCGGGCACTAAGAAACATTGATTTAAGCTCGAACATAACCTTCCCTACAACTATGTGTACCGTCATACTATCCTAAACTACCTTAATCCTTGCTTACTATAGACAATAAAATAAAAATGTGTATGCCTTAACCTAAATTATATAAAGGAAATACCTTAATAAATGTCCTAATGGGCCGTAATCCTACTCCTTACTATATTTACAAATTAATCACCGTATTTCTGCATAACAACCCCCCAACCCTACACATATATTAATTACTGTTCACTTATCTATCATCTTGGAGACCTCTTTCTCCCTCCGTCGGGGTTAAGCTGCCTGCTCAGCCCATCATGGTAGCGATGTGGTCCTGGGTCGATTCTCTGCGTCCAGTCTCCATGGGTTGCTCGTTCATGAAGCCGTCTTCTTGAGGGGTGGCTCGTTCATGAGGCCTTCTTCTTGAGGTTGTGGTCGGCAGGTCACGTCTCACACGTCTCTCGAAACACAGCACGAGTCTTCACTGGAATGAAATGCCTAATTTATTAACAGCACAGCATTCCCGGTACTTTTATTTAATTTTCGATGCAAAAATCAGTACTGGCGATCTGCGACGTTAAAGTCAATGTTCCCCTTTAACTACTTAACCGCGCACGAATGTATATAGGCAATATCTACTATCTGAAATCAGCAACCTAATCGGTCGAACAAATTGTCATTATCTCATGCTCGACTGATTCATACCCATACGTATAGCAGGAATAACACAGATGACTTTAGTTTATACTTGCACTTCTTCCGCACTTCACACTATATTTACGTGGTTACCCGTACCTCTTCATGATGAAGTCTACACGTACGGCATTGTCTACAGTCGGTTAATTAGGCTCTTGCGACCTCACTGTGAAACTTCTAAATACACTCGTATGATTGAATAATTACTGAAAGGTTTACGGATCACCGATTCATTGAATGAACATTAGCGCAACTGCATTAAAGTAATCACCGTCTTTGTCATAAACAAAGGTTTCTGGCGCGAGTATCAGCAGAACGCGACATACACGGACAGCGGTCTTATCATGGACTGTTCACCTCCTTCCACCTTTCTCTGCTCTTATAGCATCCAGGAACCCACGCGACTCGCTGGGAAGTCCCGGGAAACAACTTGAGATTGGCATGTGGCCTCGAAACATTTTCTCACGGCAGTCGGCCTCCCACGTAGTTATTTATTCAACTATATATTAATAGACTTTGAGGTATCTATGGCTTCAGAAAATTCTGGCACCGATTCCCAACTTATTACTTTCTTGTAAAACCTTCAAATATAGGAGTTATGACTCAATTTCCATAGCGTGGTGAGCCTGTCGGTTCCCGCTGAAATTCTCTGTTAAGGTGGCATGTCTCTCCCCCAGACAACTCCCATCTCTCTTTCTTTCTTCCTCACATATTCTTTCTTCGTCGCACCTGACCACGCCTTGCCTTGGGAATCCCCTTCCCGATTCCCGCTCTCCATATAGCATCACGCCCTCACAGTTAGCGTCCTGTTGCGCATTATTTTATCAGCGTTAAATATCCATTCTTATAACTAACAGAATGGTACATTTGCTTCCCCACACACTAAAGGAAAATATGAAAAAATCTTATTTTTTTGTATTTTTCTTTGCGTCTGATATTTAACGCTCGCGTGGCTTTTTCATTCATTCCGAGCCATCCTGTGGCGTTTTCCGAACTTGTTCCAGTAGCTCCTCACGCTCCTTTCGAATTCTATAGTATGTATCCAACAACGCCAAGAATTTTCTATTATTTCCCGAGCATTCAGTGCACTCCACTGCAGCCATTTCTATTATTGCGCTGCTCTGCGGCGAAACTTCTTCTACCATTCCTACGTTTAGGTATACTTCATTCGGATTGTGGTCAAGGGTTTCACTTTCACCGTCGTGCGTTTCCGGTACTTCGTCTGTGCCAACTACGTCTTCTTCTTCTTCTTCTTATTATTATTATTCGTCCTCTTCTTCTTCTTCTTCTTCTTCTCCTACATCATCGTCCTCTTCTTCCTCCATCTCTTCATTCTCGTGTTGGAGTAATTTCTAAGTTTCTTGCATACAATTATATAGTATTTACATGTACTTATAACTATGGTAAAATTTCATTTACATATGATACAACTTAATCTCGACGCCAGCCCTCTTGGTCTAATCTGTCTCCGATTCACCCTGTAGCAATGCGGGTCCATTAGGTGAGATACACTTTACTATCTCCAGCTCCGTTTTCTTGAGCTTAGAGTTCAAGGTTCCTTTTCTTCTTCCGCTTTCTACCGGAATTCCCATAATAATACCGGTCTTTCTTGCTTCGTGATTTGGTCCTACATCTCGCACGCGGTACCAGTATCCATCTCCTTCTTCTTCTATGGAGCCGCCTTTCTCTTCTTTGCCGTCTCCTCTTCTTACTCGACCCTCGGTACGATTTAGAGTAACGTCCGTTCAACGTAAGTTGCAAACCTTTCTTCCTTTTCTTCCGTCGGCTGGCATTTTTGTGTAGTGTGGGTCGATTTGGATTCGCTTTCAAGTCTGCCGTCATTTGTTTGGTACGCTGTTCAGCTGGACTTCTTTCACGCCTTAAATTAGCTCTGTCGGCCTTGAACTTCCCTTTCACTTCTGCTCCGTGGAGGCTGTCACCTTCATCTGTCATCGTGGCAGCATTAGTCGCCTCAGACATACTGGCGCTGTTCTCCCCCTCGTTGGTTATCTGAGAAGCTAGGGTCGCTTCGCCTTGCCTTTCTACATTAACTGTGTCCTCAACATTCCTCACACTTGCTATGTAGCTGGGGTGTGTATTTTCAACTTTCTGACCTGCTTCTACCACACTAACGAGTGTCTGCTGATTACCGACCGTTATCGAGTCTAATTGTTCTACCCGAGCTTTCAAACTATCCACCTCTGCTTTAGTCCCTTCAATTGCACCCTCATTATTCATCGTCCTTTCTTCTAGCACTTCAACTGCCTTCTTCAGTGCAACGACTTGCTCTTCAGTTTCCTCTTTCAAGTTTGACACTTGCCTTTTCAACTCCTCTGTATTTTTCCGACAGCAAATGCGTACATTCTCTAATTTCTCATCTAATTCCCCGAGCCGCGTCTGCGTCTGTTGATTGTCCGCCATTAACCGGTCTAATTTAGCATTCGTGTGTTCTTCTAAAGCCGTTAATTGTTCCTTCGTACGAGTTTCTAGTCCTATTAACTGCTCCTCAGTTTTATTTATCTGTTTTTCACTTACGTCAGTAACCTGTGATTTTATCGCAGCTACCTGAGTCTCTAACTCGACCTTTTGCTCCTCAATTTTACTCATCTGTTTTTCACTTACATCATTAACCTGTGATTTTACGGCAGCTATCTCCACCTTCTGCTCTTCCCTGACTTCAGCGATCTGCGCTTTGACTTGTCCTAACTCCTCCATCAATAACTCCCGAAAACTTTCAAATGTCAGCGACATTTCTATTACAATGAGAATACGCCAACCCTTCCGGAGAGAAATCTGAGGTCTTTCTCCGCACGACACCATAACTCCAAGTTTCATTAAATTTCTATCCATCAACTTATGCTCTGTCATTATACATATGAACCACAAATTGACAAATTTTGAATAAATGCAAATAACAATTATAGTTTAAAATCTACATAACAGTGTGTTGCATAGCAATGGTTAGTTACCAGATCACAGTCCTGAAAAAAAATCATTCTCACTATGATTACGAAATATAAGACAGAATATCGACACCAAGACATGTACAATATTCACTGTTAAAAAAATACCGCACTGAAAATTTGAACAGATTTATTGCCAAACTACTGGCTTCTCTGTTTCCGTTCCTCATTTATCAAAGAAAACTCATAATTAATGATCCACTCTCATTCAGCCACGTTTTGTATCCTAACTTGGATATTCGTAGCGTCTGCATCTTATACTCTCGTCACACACAACAAATCAAATTAGTACGTTACCGGCGATATTGTTAACCTCCCTCATGATACTCTCGCCCCACGTTGGGCGCCATTTTATATGTACCCTACGGGGCACATTAATACTGCAAGATGATACCTACCTGCTCTTCTTGTTCTTGCATAAGGGCACCAGCTCAGCTACCATCGGCAGAAAAGGGTCGTTAATCTTGGGTTCTTATGACGAGAGGATCATGGGGAACTCAATACTACATTAAACTACGAAATGAGGAACACAAACGCACCTACTGACATTTTGAGCACAAGTTGTGTATTCTTAACTCAACATTTCTTTTCCTTTATATTACAATTTATTGCACTAATCGTGCTAAAATGGATGCCCAACAGGCTCATATCATCAATAAGATAAACATCAAACAAAAAAAATTATTCGCTATCTGGTTGGTTTGTCGTGCTGAGAATCGATAAGTGAATCCAAGAAACAAATGTGTCCTTACTCGGAACAGCCACGCTGTACCTGCACATAACGTATATGATGCTAGGGTGAGAATTTGTCATGCAGAAATAACGCCACTAAAAGATCCCCACACATATTTGGGAAAATGCACACACAAGATAATAAGTTTGAACCTACAACTACAGACATAACCTTTCTAGCCTCGCATGAAATATCACTCCTTTATGGATATGAACCAAGGTCCATTCAAACAAACGTTATATTTACAAAATTTACTGCTTAAGCAAGTTTTCTTAGTGCCTCGTTCCATCTACCGCCCTACCATTTATAAGCAAAGTTAATAAAGTATGAGAGAAAGCAAGGATGAATGAATGAAACCCTCGTCACATGCCCGTCTCGCCTGCGGGAAGGAATTCCAGCCCTCGTCTTGTATTTTAAAAATGGCAGCGAGACTCCCTGCGGTGCAGGCAAGGGAAACGACCTCCAAGACATAGGCCGTGAAGCACCCCTCGCACAAACAAAACAAAAACATAACTTAGTTTCCAAACATGCGGAGCTCAGCTCTACCTTGACCTTGTCTCAACACATGACGAAACTCGCCACCATAAATCAGTGAGGAAATCAACATACATGTCTGCACTATCCAATGTCCGTGACAGACCGCCCGGGGTCTCGATTCTACCACCTGGAGTATTACACATTGTTATACATATCCATCTCGCCGTCCGCCTAATGCGACGTGTTCCAATTAACCCTCAAGTCTTGGGTTCAATCCCTTACTTGGCATAGTACAAAGGGTCGCAAATATATGAGACATAGCCTACGGGTTATATTCATTATCCTCACATTCAATCCAACACAATATAAACATGGAGTAAACAATTAAATCCTGGCCGCATACGTGCTCTACATTGTGCAGACGGATTCCCTTGCCAACATAAGGGTACTCTATCATGATTAACCTATAAATACAAGCAGATATCGTCTGATGCCGGGCACTAAGAAACATTGATTTAAGCTCGAACATAACCTTCCCTACAACTATGTGTACCGTCATACTATCCTAAACTACCTTAATCCTTGCTTACTATAGACAATAAAATAAAAATGTGTATGCCTTAACCTAAATTATATAAAGGAAATACCTTAATAAATGTCCTAATGGGCCGTAATCCTACTCCTTACTATATTTACAAATTAATCACCGTATTTCTGCATAACAACCCCCCAACCCTACACATATATTAATTACTGTTCACTTATCTATCATCTTGGAGACCTCTTTCTCCCTCCGTCGGGGTTAAGCTGCCTGCTCAGCCCATCATGGTAGCGATGTGGTCCTGGGTCGATTCTCTGCGTCCAGTCTCCATGGGTTGCTCGTTCATGAAGCCGTCTTCTTGAGGGGTGGCTCGTTCATGAGGCCTTCTTCTTGAGGTTGTGGTCGGCAGGTCACGTCTCACACGTCTCTCGAAACACAGCACGAGTCTTCACTGGAATGAAATGCCTAATTTATTAACAGCACAGCATTCTCGGTACTTTTATTTAATTTTCGATGCAAAAATCAGTACTGGCGATCTGCGACGTTAAAGTCAATGTTCCCCTTTAACTACTTAACCGCGCACGAATGTATATAGGCAATATCTACTATCTGAAATCAGCAACCTAATCGGTCGAACAAATTGTCATTATCTCATGCTCGACTGATTCATACCCATACGTATAGCAGGAATAACACAGATGACTTTAGTTTATACTTGCACTTCTTCCGCACTTCACACTATATTTACGTGGTTACCCGTACCTCTTCATGATGAAGTCTACACGTACGGCATTGTCTACAGTCGGTTAATTAGGCTCTTGCGACCTCACTGTGAAACTTCTAAATACACTCGTATGATTGAATAATTACTGAAAGGTTTACGGATCACCGATTCATTGAATGAACATTAGCGCAACTGCATTAAAGTAATCACCGTCTTTGTCATAAACAAAGGTTTCTGGCGCGAGTATCAGCAGAACGCGACATACACGGACAGCGGTCTTATCATGGACTGTTCACCTCCTTCCACCTTTCTCTGCTCTTATAGCATCCAGGAACCCACGCGACTCGCTGGGAAGTCCCGGGAAACAACTTGAGATTGGCATGTGGCCTCGAAACATTTTCTCACGGCAGTCGGCCTCCCACGTAGTTATTTATTCAACTATATATTAATAGACTTTGAGGTATCTATGGCTTCAGAAAATTCTGGCACCGATTCCCAACTTATTACTTTCTTGTAAAACCTTCAAATATAGGAGTTATGACTCAATTTCCATAGCGTGGTGAGCCTGTCGGTTCCCGCTGAAATTCTCTGTTAAGGTGGCATGTCTCTCCCCCAGACAACTCCCATCTCTCTTTCTTTCTTCCTCACATATTCTTTCTTCGTCGCACCTGACCACGCCTTGCCTTGGGAATCCCCTTCCCGATTCCCGCTCTCCATATAGCATCACGCCCTCACAGTTAGCGTCCTGTTGCGCATTATTTTATCAGCGTTAAATATCCATTCTTATAACTAACAGAATGGTACAATATTATCTTTGCATTCGCAATTTTGCGGGCTGAAACTAGAAATTATAGGAATTATTTTTAAAAAAAGCAATGAGTACATGCCCTGTTGTCTTCTCAGCTAACTCTTTTCTTTATTTTCTTTAATATTTAACAAAATTATTAGCGGGCATGCGCAGAAAAAGTCGTTCGTCCCGGCTAACCAATTTGCATAGTGCCACAGCAAGTAGTGGAGACTTTGCACATACTGTAAGGGTAGCAGGGGGTGTATATATATATATATATTGCCAAGGTCATGGACAATGAGGTATGGTTCACCCGCTTGCCACGCGCATTCGTCAGTCTGGCATTCTCTCTAGTGTCTGTTAGTTTCTTAGTGTACAGTCAAATACTAAAAGATGGTAATTGTAAAATCACGCTGTACTTCTATTTAACTGTAATAAATGCGTACTATTGTTCCATTGGTGAAAGTTTTATTGTGTAGTGTTGGATCAAAATCTTTTTTAAAAAAAGGTTATTACCACTTAAATTGGTAAACGTCCGCCTCTGTGGTGTAGTGGTTAGTGTGATTAGCTGCCACCGCCGGAGGCCCGGGTTCGATTCCCGGCTCTGCCACGAAATTTGAATAGTGATGCGAAGGGTGGAACGGGGTCCACTCAGCCTCGGGAGGTCAACTGAGTAGAGGTGGGTTCGATTCCCACCTCAGCCATCCTGGAAGTGGTTTTCCGTGGTTTCCCACTTCTCCTCCAGGAAAATGCCCGGATGGTACCTAACTTAAGGCCACGGCCGCTTCCTTCCCTCTTCCTTGTCTATCGCTTCCAGTCATCCCATCCCCCCGCAAGGCCCCTGTTCAGCATAGCAGGTGAGGCCGCCTGGGAGAGGTACTGATCATCCTCCCCAGTTGTATCTCCCGACCCAGAGCCTGAAGCTCCAGTGCACTGCCCGTGAGGCGGTAGAGGTGAGATCCTTCGCTGAGTCCGAGGGAAAAACCGACCCTGGAGGGTAAGCAGATTAAGAACTCTCAACCTATATCTCTGTGACGAAATTCGCTCAGAGAGCATCAAAAACCATTTTGTAGCTTGTTTCTTCAGTTTTGATGTATATGATCCCCAATCCCCACCCCCGTCCGCTATATCCCACAAACCCGGGTACTGTTTATTGTCTGCATATTTCCCCCACCCACCCACCCACCCACGCCACTTTTAATCCCCAATCGCCGCTACTGATGACCACCCCCTGTTTACAATATATCCCTATCAGAGGTTAATAAAGGTTATGTTCGATTTTTTTCTTTACAAGTTGCTTTACGTCGCACCGACACATGGCGACGATGGGACAGGAAGGTGCTAGGAGTGGGAAGGAAGCAACCGTGGCCTTAATTAAGGTACAGTCCCAGCATTTGCCTGGTGTGAAAATGGAAAACCACAGAAAACCATCTTCAGAGCTGCCGACAGTGGGGTTCTAGGATTCGAACCCACTATCTCCCGAATACTGGATACTGGCCGCACTTAAGAGACTGCAGCTATCGAGTTCGCTCGTTATGTTCGATTGAATGTATTCACATGTGTCACTACTATAGGATAAAAATCGATAATTTAGCAAAAAGTTTAAATGAGTTAGTCTTCCAGGCTGTTGACCCATGGTCCGTCCAGACATCAGGCAATTGTAGTCCATTAGAAGATATCTCCGATCGATAACTTCTAGCTCTCGTTATCATTTTACGTTTATTTCTCAAATACTGGTAGAAAATTTGTCAATACATCCTTGCTGTTTTAGTTATTGTTATTTAATGAAACCAGCATATAAAATCACTCTCCATTGAAATGGTGATATCACAACTGGTCTTGTGTAGTTGATGCGCGGTTCATGGAGCGTACACCAGCATCGACAGCATCCCATAAATGCTCAATTGGATGAAGATCAGGGGATCTGGAGGGCCAATCCATGGTCGTAACTTCACTGGAGTGCTCCTCCAACCACCTGCGTGCCACCACAGAGCGGTGAAATGGCACATTGTCCTGTTGAAACATGGCATCTCTATCAGGGTACTCTAGGGGCAAAAAAGGGATGCAGATAGTCTGAAAGAATGTCCACATAACGTGCACCTGTCAGCGCTCCGTGCAGCTGGACAATGAGGTCTGATTGCGATCATGAAAACGCGACCCAGGCTAGAACTGAGCTACCTCCCGCCTGGACACCACCTTGTTGACACGCAGGATCCATAGCTTCTTGGGGTATACGCCACACTCCCACGCGCCCATCAGCTCGATACAACTGGAACCGGGATTCATCAGATCATACCATACGCCGCCACTGTTCCATGGTCTATTGCCAATGTTCGCGGGCCCATGCACGTCGTTGAGCTCTGTGTCGAGGTGTCAGCAAAGGGACACGAGTTGGTCATCGGCTAGTGAAGCCTATGCAGTGCAGTTGCCTGCTTACAGTCCTGGTAGAAATGAGTTCCTGATTCCCAACACTCAACTGGGCGGTGATCTGACTCCCACTAGCCCGTCGAGCGCCCAGTATGGTTCTGTGGAGGCGACGTGATTTCCGTTCGTTAAACACCTGTGTTCTTCCCGTGCGGCGGTTTACGCGGGTGGTAATGTTCTGTTTGCGATATTGAAGATCCACCCTGGACACTGCTGACCTCGGAAACAAGAATTCGCGTGTAATCTCCGCAATGCTATGACCCATGCCCCGTGCGCCGATGATCATCCCACGTTCAAAGTCGGTTAATTCGCAACCTGTTGCCATCTTCACGACACTAGTGTCTGTGACAGAGTGCTCAGGTACGCCGCAGCTAGCCGCAACGCTCAGGGGTCATACACGGCACATTTTCTAATGGGACTCTCCTCCCGTGACTTTTGGACATACAGTGTATTTCTTGCCATGCAAGCGTATACACTAAGTGTACAACCTTACTCTTTCTCCCCTGTTAATACTAAGGGTATTGATTTATAGTTTTTTTTCTATCTGTTGGGTTCGATTAAGTGTCACTAACCATACAATTTAGGGACCCTATTTACCAATACGACGTCTTACAGTTACTGTTAATCTTACAGGTTGGTTCTATGTAGGCCTACCATTACGTATTGCCACTCTCGTATTGTGGAAATCAGTAGTGTTGCATTTGCGGGAGTAAGTAAAGCATTTTTTCCTGTAGGATTGTAAATCTGTATGGTTATTCTAAAGCCCGGATTTTCATGCGATGATAGGTTAGATTGAAAACTAATTTGGTTAGTAGGAAATTGCGGCCACCCGCTCTTCCATATTGTAGAAAGAGTAATATAAATTATAGGGGTTCTGATGGGCCGTACCTCTAATGTTTATGCAAACCCCATAGCATAATCGTTCTGAAGGTAGACTATACTTGCTTCTCGCTTCAATAAGTTTGCATTCTAACCTATTAGTGCATAAAATTCCGGGCTCTAGACTTATTATTAAGTAAGTAGAATTGTGGCAGGTTTGAATAATGCATTTATTAGGTAGCTGATGTTAAATAACGAACGCAGCATTTTATTAATAAGGACTTATTTAAAATATTAAGCTTTTTAAGTCTTTAGGCTTTTTTCAATCGAGAAATTACCAGCGTTTCGCCCCAGTGTAGCAGTAGGCTCATCAGTTGGAATGCTACCGCTTTACAAGACGCTGGCGCTAGCGCTCCGTTGAGACACCACTGCAAGCCTCCTGTGTAGGACAATGCAGTGACGGTGCACTAGGGGAAGCATGTGCCTCCACTTGTATAAATGCCTGCCTTTGACCTATTTCTTCCATTTCGTATGTATACAGTAGAATTCAACTAGGATGCACGTATAGCAAGCAAGAAAAATCTGAAAGAACTCCTCTGAAAAGGGAAAGCAACGTTATTTCCTTTATAAAGATCAATTCAGTTGAAATGGAAGGAAATTTCGTTACCTAACCGTGTCCTGTCACGACTTTGGCACGGTTTTCAGACTTAGCTTTTGTGTAAATTAAGTTACGGCATAGGCCTATGTACATGTAATACACAGTATTTGCTTGTGGTTTTACTTCAGTCCGACAAGTAATAGAAAATTGAAGAAGGGAGCTGAATGATTTATTTGATTTCCTATCTTTCAAGAGTTTTTTGATATACTCTTCTGTTTAGCAACTAAAAGTGGTTTATAATTATATATTATTAAAAACATCCGTAAAATCGCATGCATTTCATTGATTTGTCGTAAACGCGCTTGTAAAATTTACACAACGTCTACGTCAAAAGCATGTTTGGTACAGTTAGTAACCTTTTTTTAAATTCATCGAGTTGAGTCTCTATGGACTGCGTGGTAACAACCAACTTCATTTTAGTGTCTAGGTCTTGTTTTTGTTTCGGCTTTGACTTCCTGCCAGTATCTTTTGAGCCCAGCGACGAGTGCCTGTTTATGCTCTTCAGACAAAGGTCCCTTCCGTCTTCTGGAAGTTGATGCTATTTTGCAACCTTGATAATTGTTCACCAATCTTCTGAATGCGTTCCTGTCATGAATATCTTGGTCTGAAATACAAATCTTCCTCAGAGCTTTTTCTCATTCCTGAAACCATCTCGGCTTTGTTGCCTTAGATCGAATAACATTCCATATTCTATTTGTTAGTCGATCGTCAGTCATCCTCAAGTAGTAAAATTATTTTCCTTAGGTTCTAATTTAGCGTAAAGCTTTCTAATCCATAGCAAAGTTCACTTTATTGTAATGTAATGAACGTCCTCAGGAAATGATTGTCACGTAAATGTGCCCCTCAGATCTACTCAATATCTCAGTGGCATAGTGTCGAGTGTACATGTATAACAATTCGGTGAAAAAGTCTACATTTACCTCCACTAACCCTGCATTAATATTGTCCATTCTTGGAGCTCTTACAACTCTAGCCTCTTATTTGAAGTCAAGGAAGCTGTTCGGTAGTAGTCCTACCCGACACAATTCCTTCTTTCTCCTTATAATTATCCTCCCTATTTGTTCCTGTCTTCTATCTTTTCGACATATATACGAGACATTTACCCTCCAACTCTCCAGCTTCAGCTCGTTTTTGCTTCTAAAAGTGAAGTGTTTTTCAAATTTATTCGACAGCGATATCTACACACATGAGTGTTCTTCAAAGAGCCGTACACCAACTTCTCCACTATTGTCTCTGAGCAGTTTGTTCTTCTTATTACCTCTTCTGATCATACCCACTCGAGTATACAATTTAACGAGACCACTTCCAGTGTCACTGTACAGTTGTTCAAGTAGCCCATCCATTCTGTCTCTTCAAATCCCATGCCTTTGTCATTTCTTCTCTCTACCTTCTTTTCTTCCTTGCTTTTTTAAGTAACCTACAGTATTCTTACATTAAAATTCTCACTCTGTTATATATTGTAAGAAAATATTCTCTTCCTTTGAGATATTATTGAACTTTGTCTGTAAGGCAGCCTTACAATTAAAGAAGCAAAATAAAATAAAACTTAAGACATGTGAAATATAGTGAATGCCAGTTAATTCTCTAAAACAACAGAAGTTAAAACTAGAGAAACAGCTGGAAACCTTCCAAACTCTAGTCGTCGCTTCTGTCGAGGAACTCGAAAATACGCACCTACAGAGCCTTTGTGAAGCCAGCAGTAGCATACGCCTCAGAAACCTGACGTCTTGCAAACGACCCCATGTGGGTGGGGGCGGTGTGTCCCCTGCCTGTCGTAAGAGGCGACTAAAAGGGGTTTCAGGGGCTCAACTTAGGAGCGTGGGTTGGCAGCCATCGGGCCTTTAGCTGAGTCCTGGCATTGCTTCCACTTACTTGTTCCAGGCCCCTCGCTTTCAGCTGTCCTATCCGACCTCCATTGGTCAACTTCTGTTCTTTTCCGACGTCTTCTTCTTCTTCTTCTTCTTCTTCTTATTCTTCTTCTTCTTCTTCTCCTCATCTGTTTACCTTTCAGGGTCGGTTTTCCCCTCGGAATCAGCGAAGGATCCCACTTCTGCCGCCTCAAGGGCAGTGTCCTGAAGCTTCAGACTCTGGGTCGGGGATACAACTGGGGAGAATGACCAGTACCTTGTCCAGGCGGCCTCACCTACTATGCTGGACAGGGGCCTTGCGGGGGATGGGGAGATCGGAAGGGATAGACTAGGAAGAAGGAAGGAAGGAAGGAAGGAAGGAAGGAAGGAAGCGGCCGTGGCCGTAAGTTAGGTACCATTCCGTAATTTGCCTGGAGGAGAAGTGGGAAACCACGGAAAACCACTTCCAGGATGGCTGAGGTGGGAATCGAACCCACCTCTACTCAGTTGACCTCCCAAGGCTGAGTGGACCCCGTTCCAGCCCTCGTACTACTTTTCAAATTTCGTGGCAGAGCCGGGAATCGAACCCGGGCCTCCGGGGGTGGCAGCTAATCACACTAACCACTACACCACAGAGGCGGTCATTCTTTGCCGACGCCGACGGTATTAGAGCATTCAAGGCCTAGGGAGTCTTTCATTTTCACGCCCTTCGTAGCCCTGGTCTTTCTTTGGCCGATGCCTTTATTTTTCGAAGTGTCGGACCCCTTCAGTTTTTCCCCTTCTCATTAGGGTTAATAGAGGATGGTTGTCCAGTTGTACCTCCTCTTAAAACAATAATCACCACCACCACCTTCACTACTCGCTTAGTACTATTTTCACTATAGAGAAATAAATCATCACTCAAATAAAATAAGCAATCAAAGAAGCAAGCAAATAATCAAACAATTGCAACCTTTGGTACCCAACGAGAAATTAGAGCGTGGGTCGTAAAAAACAAATATGAAATAAAGTGGCCGATATATTGCAGTAAATGAAATGAAATGGCGTATGGCTTTTAGTGTCGGGAGTGTCCGAGGACAAGTTCGGCTCGCCAGATGCAGGT
This sequence comes from Anabrus simplex, assembly GCF_040414725.1. Lineage (NCBI taxonomy): Eukaryota > Metazoa > Arthropoda > Insecta > Orthoptera > Tettigoniidae > Anabrus > Anabrus simplex. Next base: position 587,590,797 of record NC_090265.1, on the reverse strand, counting down.
TTTTTTATTTAACTCCCGTAGGCGACGTGCGCGTCGTGATGAGGATGAAATGATGATGAAGACGACACATACACCCAGCCCCCGTGCCAGCGAAATTAACCAATTAAGGTTAAAATTCCCGACCCTGCCGGGAATCGAACCCGGGACCCCGGTGACCAAAGACCAGCACGCTAACCATTTAGCCAAGGAACCGGACATTGCGGTGCTAAAAGGGAAGAACGCAAGTTCGTTGAACTGCACAGCTTGTTTTTTGTAATATTCTAGCCAACAGACGCCTTTGCCTGGAATCGGTAGGAAGGGATTATAAACAGAGCAGCTGAGCTGTGCGTCCTCCGGTCTCCACGTGTGTGACACAGTCTGTCGCGACCCTGCATTCAGCCGATAACAGATCTACACTTCATCATGCTGTCAGAAACTCGCTGACTTCATCGTTTCCAGCAATTTCTGCTGATCCCAATAACACAAGTCAAGAAAATTATTAATCTCTACGCTAGCATATCGATAATTTGCCCCTCATATCAATATTTGAGGTCATGCTGCTGACCCGTTAATCTCCTTGTATTTTAAAGTCTGATTTGATAAGAAAAAATTTATCATAAAACACCATATAACTAGAGCTCTGCTCGGATTTAAACCGCGAAGTTAAGCCCGGTTCACACTAGATGTGCCGGGCCGTTCTGAGCAGGTCACGATCCAGGCGTGGATCCATTAGACCGATTCACGCTATACGTGACGCGGTCGAGCCGATCTACGTTTGATCCCCCTTTTCTGTTCAGTCTATCCCCGTAAACAGTAGAGCCAAAATTAAAAGGTCTTTTTCAGTCGAATCATTGATTAAAATTGTCTTGATTTTGGATGAAGAAGAGGAGATGTCCCAGTCGGAGGTTCAGGGTGCATCAAATGCTGACAAAGTGAAAAAGAGAAGGAGAAATTTTCACCTTATTTCGAGAGTTAGTTGACGACGAATCAAAATTCTACCAGTACTTTCGTATGTCGCATTATGATTTTATGCGGTTGTTGGGGTTCTTTGGAGCAGATATACAACAGATGAATACTTCGTTCCGACAACGCATCACGCCGGCTAAAGAACTTGCTATATTTTTGTGCCATTAATCATACCGTTCTTGATACGCACGCACTCAATATTAATCTTCTGTCGTCCATGGTTATCGCAAAAGTGAGGAGCGGCATCCACTTGACTCTTCGCCCTTGGCCCTTCACGCGTTCCCATTGGATGATCGCGTTGATGATCGCAACGGAGCCGTTCCGGTCTCAGATCGGATGGAGACCGATGAGATGTAGCGATGAGCGATACCGTGATATGTGAGTCACAGTGTGATTTGATACCGTGATTTTCTGATATCAGTGATTTTTTATCGTGACGTGATCACGATCACGTGCGCTGCTTGTTACTTGTAGCTTGTGATCACGAGAGAGCCTTGTTATTGTGACTGCCTCTCCCTGTAAATATTTATAAGAAAATATAAGAAGGACTTACACATAAACAACCTGCATTTTTGTTCCAGTACAGAACACGAGCGTTGCCAACTTACTTCTAGACGCACAAACATCATACATTTTGCATCAAAGTTAGTTGTTAGTAGAAACTGAATTAATCCAAAATAGAGCAAATAAAACACAAAAATCACCACAAAATATGCCAATGAAACATTATTATTTACACATATTCGTTAGTATTCTATGGGAGTCCCATAAATCACGATGCAATTTGAACGCACGCTTAAAAAAGAATACCACACTACGAGTCAACATGACAATTTTCTAAAATTGATATTACTAGCGATGATGAGGTTTAAGTTATTTTTATGTTCAGAAGGAATGCGCTCAATTTTTATAAATACTTGATACACTGACTGACAGAGCAAATGCAACACCAAGAAGGAGTGGTCAGAACTTTATGCCAATTGCAGGGTAGACTGACGTCACTGAGGTATGCTCATGATGTGAAATGCGCCGCTGTGCTGCGCACGTAGCGAACGATAAATGGGACACGGCGTTGGCGAATGGCCCACTTCGTACCGTGATTTCTCAGCCGACAGTCATTGTAGAACGTGTTGTCGTGTGCCACAGGACACGTGTATAGCTAAGAATGCCAGGCCGCCGTCAACGGAGGCATTTCCAGCCGACAGACGACTTTACGAGGGGTATGGTGATCGGGCTGAGAAGGGCAGGTTGGTCGCTTCGTCAAATCGCAGCCGATACCCATAGGGATGTGTCCACGGTGCAGCGCCTGTGGCGAAGATGGTTGGCGCAGGGACATGTGGCACGTGCGAGGGGTCCAGGCGCAGCCCGAGTGACATCAACACGCGAGGATCGGCGCATCCGCCGCCAAGCGGTGGCAGCCCCGCACGCCACGTCAACCGCCATTCTTCAGCATGTGCAAGACACCCTGGCTGTTCCAATATCGACCAGAACAATTTCCCGTCGATTGGTTGAAGGAGGCCTGCACTCCCGGCGTCCGCTCAGAAGACTACCATTGACTCCACAGCATAGACGTGCACGCCTGGCATGGTGCCGGGCTAGAGCGACTTGGATGAGGGAATGGCGGAACGTCGTGTTCTCCGATGAGTCACGCTTCTGTTCTGTCAGTGATAGTCACCGCAGACGAGTGTGGCGTCGGCGTGGAGAAAGGTCAAATCCGGCAGTAACTGTGGAGCGCCCTACCGCTAGACAACGCGGCATCATGGTTTGGGGCGCTATTGCGTATGATTCCACGTCACCTCTAGTGCGTATTCAAGGCACGTTAAATGCCCACCGCTACGTGCAGCATATGCTGCGGCCGGTGGCACTCCCGTACCTTCAGGGGCTGCCCAATGCTCTGTTTCAGCAGGATAATGCCCGCCCACACACTGCTCGCATCTCCCAACAGGCTCTACGAGGTGTACAGATGCTTCCGTGGCCAGCGTACTCTCCGGATCTCTCACCAATCGAACACGTGTGGGATCTCATTGGACGCCGTTTGCAAACTCTGGCCCAGCCTCGTACGGACGACCAACTGTGGCAAATGGTTGACAGAGAATGGAGAACCATCCCTCAGGACACCATCCGCACTCTTATTGACTCTGTACCTCGACGTGTTTCTGCGTGCATCGCCGCTCGCGGTGGTCCTACATCCTACTGAGTCGATGCCGTGCGCATTGTGTAACCTGCATATCGGTTTGAAATAAACATCAATTATTCTTCCGTGCCGACTCTGTTTTTTCCCCAACTTTCATCCCTTTCGAACCACTCCTCCTTGGTGTTGCATTTGCTCTGTCAGTCAGTGTACTTCCGATAAGTTGACTTTATTAAAAAAATTAAATTACAAATGTCCATACGGTTGGCAATGATGGTGATGCTCCTTCTTCCTCGATCACATCGCTTCACGTGGATACCGTTACGGCAGCACATGTTGTGATATCACGGCTGGTCATAGTCACAGTTTATGTAGCAACATTCACTAGTTCGGTATATGGCGTTATGAGGGCGCGCGATAATCACGTTGGAGAGAAACCTTTAAATCACGGGAGATAACAGTGACGGCGTAGGAAGTAACAGTCGTTACTCGTGATTTTTAGGTATCAGTGACAAAATCACAGATCGTAAAATATCACCCATCGCTAATGAGATGGTCAGTTGATCTTTCCTTGCACGGCTCGAACGTGCAGTGAGAACGATTCCATTTAATTTAATATAAGCGATTTTTGATCAGTCTTGATCGGAATGGCCCGGCACATCTACTGTGAACCGGGCTTTAGTGTCTTGGCGGATACAAACTGTATGGCAGTGCGGATAATTTTGCTGATCATTTCTAAATAATGACGTTTATTGATTTTCACTCAGGTATATTCTTGTTTTTGCTTGTGGTTAGGCGACCCGTGACACTGGTATGGGGGAGTAGTGATATATTCAGAGCATTGAGACCATAAAGCCGAAAATCTGACCTAAGCCTAGCTGGCTCCTGTCCTCAATTAATGGAAGTAAGCAACAAAGTTCAATACGTCGATAGTTGTCGCAAGAGAAAGTCCCTCATGAACCTGTGACTGTAGGGGTTCTGGTGCCAGGTGTCAGGCCTATTGTATTATGTTAACGGATCTATCCGTTTGAATATCTTGGGTGTAACATACCGTAGTTAAATATTTACAATATCCGCGGATAACCATTTTACGAATGCGGATATTATTTTGTATATCCGCGCAGGGCTGTACATATAACCTCATGTTAAAAGAACGGAAGAAACATAATCACACTGGGAACGGCAATACGAGTATGAGATGTTGATAAGTTCATATAAAGTAAAAATTATGCCTATGGAGTGGGTGCTTCCTAACCAGACATCCGATTTATATGCTGTATAAATCACCAGTATAACTCCGCTGCAAAACGTGGTGAAATTTAAGTATGCATTTATTTTCATTCTATTAAACATTTGTATGGAATGAAAACCAGGCACACGCAATTCACCCACATCAATATATACAATCATGATCATGAATAAACAACTAAATAAAATACAAAAATCGCACTACTTAGCTGCGGCTGTTCCACTAGCACAAACAATCCGTACATATTTTGTGAGACGTATTAATCTATCGGAGTTCACTGTTAAAACAGTATGGACACAGTGTATTAGTTAATGCACATGATAAATCAATCAGTAAGGTTTTAGGAAAACCGTGTAAAAATCCACATACGTGAATAAATACATATTCTTGTTTCAGTTTACACTGCACACCCTACTTTTCTTGTCCATAATTTGCTTTGCAGTACACTACAACAGTCTTCTCCAAGTTTTCTGATTTAAATCTGTGGAGTTTGTCTGTTAAAACTAGCTTCAATGCGGAGAATGATCTCTCTACATCTACGAATGCGACAGGACAATACTTGAATTCGGGAGCGAGTGTAGTTGTTAAACATTCTGGTAGATCCACATTATCATAACCAGCCAAATATTTGTTTATAGCTATCATGATGGCCTAGTCCGGATTTCGTTTAAGGACATCACGATACTTTTTTTTCAGACGGATTCCGAGGTTTCCCGGGATACTCTTCGCGTTGTCCATTTTGTTCAGCGAATCACCAAGACGCAGTCCACGTGTTTCTAGCTTCTTGATTGATTCTGATATGATTTGGAGGTGTGTCTTGAGAAGTGCCAGTTTCATTGCCTAAAGAGTCATGGCATAAATTAGTTTACATTTTGTTGAAGACTGTCTGTAAAGCACGTTAAAACATGCATAATAAAAGTCGTAAACAAGCACAATAAATATGCACTATTAAACTTAATAATTCATCCAGTTTCACCTTCAAACGCACTTCCTTGCTCCGCGATTCTCCACTACTTGCTGTTGCGCCATACAATTCGCCATACATTAGAGGAAATAATCAGCTGATAAGACAACAGCTTGGAGGTCTACATTTCGGCAAACATTGCATACAAACCCGATGTCTATTCGTAACACTGTCATACAATTCACGTCGGGAACTAACCTCTCTGGGGACTTGACATAGCTAATAATAAAAACAGCGACAGAAAAGAGAAAAAAACGCCCGAAATGACATTATGCATTCAACTTCAATCGCTCTCCTTAAGAAGAAGAAGCATGTAAGTAAGTAAGTAAGTAAGTAAGTAAGTAAGTAATAATAATAATAATAATAATAATAATAATAATAATAATAATAATAATAATAATAATAATAATAATAATAATAATAATAACTCATACATTAATGATTGCTGGTACAAACAGGCAGGCCCCGATTTCAAGTAGTTAGCGCCCTGGGCAAACAATATTTAGCCGCCCGCCCCTCTGCTCGTTTTCCTGTTCCTCTAAAAAAATAATTGTTTAAAAATGAAATATTGCAGTTGTCAAGATTATGAGTTTTTAAAACAGCACATTATGCAAATACAATTAATTCTCATAATTAAACTTATCAAGCCAAATAAAGATAACACCCAAATAAGAATCAAGCTGTTTTTATTTGTATTTAAAAAGCCGTTGGTTCAGTTTTGTAGTTTGTATGTAAGTAAATAATTTTAGAAATAAGACACGTTTTCTTCATAACATTTAAATATACAGATTATATTCAGGTTTTAAAGTTAGAATAGTTTAAAGTGTTTTATGTAGTCTAATAAAATAATTGGAATAATTTGTGGAATGTAAAAGTAATTTGAGCGTAATGAATTTAAGACGTAATTCACGCAGGCCATAATTACTCAATCCGCCGGCCGCCGCCCCTCAAAAACTGGCGCCCTGGGCAAATGCCCAGTCAGCCCATTCGTAAATCGGGGCCTGCAAACAGGTAGGAACAATTACAGAAGAGTACTCGCAGTGTGGAGATTTAAAAAAAAATACAGTAGGGCATCGATTATTGAAAAATTGGGAAGTGGGGGTATTCAGATAAATGATTTTTTCGGATAGCCGATCATTTACGAAAAAGATTGATTATAAATACAGAACTGTATTATTTTGTATCACACGTCTTACAAATTACGTAAAGTATTGCACAAAAGTAGGCCTACAGTTTAGGAAAATAACTCTTTCAGAAATCAGAGCACCGGGCGAGTTGGCCGTGCGCGTAGAGGCGCGCGGCTGTGAGCTTGCATCCGGGAGATAGTAGGTTCGAATCCCACTATCGGCAGCCCTGAAGATGGTTTTCCGTGGTTTCCCATTTTCACACCAGGCAAATGCTGGGGCTGTACCTTAATTAAGGCCACGGCCGCTTCCTTCCAACTCCTAGGCCTTTCCCATCCCATCGTCGCCATAAGACCTATCTGTGTCGGTGCGACGTAAAGCCCCTAGCAAAAAAAAAAAAAAAAAAAAAAAAAAAAAAAAAAAAAAAGAGCTGAGAATCTTTCTTCCCCCCCGCTAAATCTCGCAAAGTTTTAAAGACAGCAATTGGACGGTATCACATTCTTCTTGTTTTTCTTAACAACTACATGGTCGTCTCAAGATAGTGAAATGCTTCCTCACTGGATAACAAGCTTCCATCTTCCTTGTCAAGTACAGTGGAGTCTTGAAAGGTGAATATGGGAGGAGGAGAATGGGCTGCCTACGAGAATAATCGACTGCTTCACAGAGGGTAAGAAAAGCAGGTAGAGACGAATGAAATAATGGTTAGATTCAGTTATTAATAATTTCAAGGTGATGTATGTGGAACTAGACGAGACCACACAGCTAGTTCCAAATAAAGGATTGTCGCGATCCGGAGGTCATTCATAGAACCTTGCAAACTGAACGCTGAAAGGTAAAACATTCTGTAATGTATGTATATATGTATGTACCTAATCGTGAAATAGGGGAAACCATAGAAAACCATCTTCAGAGCTGCGGACAGTGGGTTTCGAACCCATTATCTCCCGAATGAAAGCTCACAGCTACATGACCTGTACAATGTAGTCAACTCACTTGAGGCGTTAAGTGCGTGTTCCATTCACCCAGACGAACGTGATTTCGATTCCCCGTCACGGTGTCGAATATACCGTACCTACTTTAGCAACAACTTTTGAACTTCTGGGGAGGTACATGATCCTGAAGTTCACTCAGCTAACACCAGAAATGAATACCTGGTTATTTCCTGGGGGCAAATGAGGCCGAGAAAAGGACAGACCCCTCTATCTAAGCGCCGAAGCTTCAAATCTGGAAGCCTTTACCTTCCACTCCTCCAAGGATCTGTTCGTAGGCCACAGCATTCGCCTAAGTGAGGAGTATGGGGAAACCATGGGAAATCATTTTCAGGACTGCCGACGGTGGGACCAGCCCACCGCCTTCCGAGTGTAGAGCCGTAAAGCCACGGTAAAGCCGTAGTCTGGTCGGTGATGGGAGAGAGAGGCGGGAAATAGGAAAGAATGGTTGCAGTGACAAGGCGTAGCTTTTATTATTATTATTATAATTATATTAAAAGGGTTTACTAAAACGGCTTTGGCAAATCTGTCCCTCCGTTCTGCTGGACCGATTTGCTTCTTTTTTGTTTTATTCTCTCCGGAATTACCTGCCGGTGAGTCATGAGATATTGATAGGTCTTTAAGTTCAGCCTACTTGGAGTAATCATAAAATCAAATCATTAAATGATCATTCCAATAATTGCAGGCGAAGGTTTACCCTAACCCACAATACATTCTGTACTTAGCAGGTGGCTACGCGATTAACACGCTCATTAACATTCTGATATATATAATTTTTATCCTTATTAATGGCATTGCATGCAGCCATGTTTGATTACTACCTGTCAAGCCACTTTCTCTGATCACGGAAGAATACTATCCCCTGCTAGATACTCTTTGATTCTCTAACCTTTCTCAGCTTCCAAATATATTCAACAGATGGCAGAGCGTTTCTAATAACTTAACCTACATGCTGCAGAGAGAAAAATATCTACGTTTGGGCATACACTGGCCGTGACATTACCTGGGAACACCTATCGAAGCTACACTAGAAAGAATGAAGTCAATGTATCTTAAAAAAGTTCTCTGCCTGGCAAAAAACGCTATTTCGAGACTAAGCTATGAGCTCATAAGACAACCATTCTACCGGGCGAGTTAGCCGTGCAGTTAGGGGTGCACAGCTGTGAGCTTACATCCGGGAGATAGTGGGTTCGAATCCCACTGTCGGCAGCCCTGAAGATGGTTTCCCGTGGTTTCCCATTTTCACACCAGGCAAATGCTGGGGCAGTACCTTAATTAAGGCCACGGCCGCTTCCTTCCAACTCCTAGCCCTTTCTTATCCCATCGTCGACATAAGATCTATCTGTGACGGTGCGACGTAAAGCCACTAGCAAGAAGACAACCGTTCTATATAGAAGAGCTGCGATTAAAAATACCATTCTCTTCTACGACACAATACCAAGCTTTACATTAAGAACTGCAGGATAAAATAAAGCGAATATATGGATAGGTTTTCACCAAACAGACGGCATGATGACATTAAAATGGATGAATTTTGACTACGAACTGCGGCATACCATAACGCGCTTCTCATAAACCATTCAAAAAAGGGGCAGGCAAAACAATATTGTGAGTACGACAGGCATATTACGACGAGTTATCTGACCTATTTATAACGATTGCTGCGGAGCGGAACGGGTCCTCTAGCACTTATTATTACGAATTATATCCGGCTCTGTAGCTAAATGGGACGCAGGTTCGATTCCCAGCCGGGTCGGGGATTTTAACCTTCATTGGTTAATTGTCATGGTTCGGGGACTGGGCGTCTGTTCCGTCTTCAGTATTAGAATTCTTCATAGGTAGGGCCCCATTTTTCACTACTTCTTCGGGCGTCACTTCTTATTATTATTATAAATGTTAACTTTGTGCTGAATTAGGAATCATTTGGGTCATTCCATTGCATGCAGCGTCACGTCGCACCTTATCAGAACAAGCCGAGTGCAGCAGGGCAAACACATACAACACTACTGTATCTGCAGCTAGAGAGCACGTACTCGGCGAGTTACTGTGTGACAACTACTGTACCGTGGGTTAAAATAGCGGAAACAGAAACCTTGGTTTATGTATTATTCTGCTGAAGCAGATCTGCGCTCAATTTATGAGTGATACTACACTGACCTCGCATGTAACTAGCTTGTACATCGAAATTGAGGTAGGATATTACTGGTTAACAATAGACTGAAGACCATAATGTAGTAAATATATGGAAGAAGAAGAATAGATATTCAAGAGGAAAAATAGGCACATCAACTTAAAAAGAATGAAGGAGTACCATCTAAAAACTAGTATTTCCTCTATAGTAGGAATTAATCTACATTGTTCTGCAAGGAATATCTCATACCTTTACCTGTGTCGTTCCGTTTGCTATTGCTTGAGTGATAGGGTCACTAACATCGAAGTCACGGGCAGTAGAGGTGATTGGGAATTAGAAGTGGGGGGGGGGGGGAGTGCGCACAAACATTTATAGGCAACAAAAGGTCCCCGGGTCCAAGAGATATCGCGTGGGGGTGGGGGAGAAGACATAAACATTGAAATAAATTGCTATGAAATGGTAAGTGTTTGAAGCTCTCTGAGTGAATTTCCATGGTTGACAGTCCACCAACTCAAGCGCGGTAATAATACAATTTACAATAAAACTTTCACTAAAGGAACAGCAATTTCACATGTATTACAATTAAATAGAAGTACGGCGCGATTATACAATTTAAAAGTAATTTAACACTAACAAAGTAGCAGTCACTAGATAGAAACGAACATACATATTGACTGAGTGGAGCTGCCAGACTGACGAATGAGCGTGGCAAGCAGGTGACCTTACCAAATACAGTATATACCCCTGATACCCTTCGTCGCCGAAGATGCTAAACATCGCTCCGCGGGTCTCCACTGCTTGCTGTGGCGCCGTACAATTCGGTTAGCCGCGACGAACCACACTTTATGCGTATTTCCGCTGAGTATTTTTCTTGATAATTAAATACATTAGAGGAAATAATCAGCTGATAAGACAACAGGGTCTGTACAAAATGCGTTTCTTTAAAATAATTCCTAGTTTCAAGTGGTGAAAATGGAATTAAAAAATATTTTTCTCCACAAAGTGAGGGGGCCCGCCCCCCCCCCCCCATCCTCGCCCTCCCCCAATCGCCGCTACTGGTCACAGGAGATGACTAAAGAAAGAGTAATAGTCTCGATTCCTCGAAGGATAAGAGAACAGGGAAAATACATGGAATAGCCATGGAAATGGAAAAGAATAATGTTCTGCAGAAATCGTACAAGGAATAGTGTCATGATCGGCAAAGACAGGAATTAGCTAAGGAAAGTCGAACAGAAGGAGTCAAGTCCGGCAGACTCAACAGTAGCTCGGTATGGCCATACACTAGCCATGAGCTGGAAAGAAGAAAATTATCTCCAGTGATACGCTCTTCTTGCTTCCATCAGCAGTGTATAGACTACCCTATCCCGTGAAAACGTTTAAATCACTCGGTGACTTCTGCAGCCTACATCTACTCTAATCTGTCTTCTGCATTCATATTTTGGCCTTTCCCTGCCATTCTTACCCTCCTGGTCCCCAGGGGCTCTGAACTTCGGAGCGTGGGTTGGCGACCATGACTCCCTTATCTGAGTCCTGGCATTGCTCCACTTACTTGTGCCAGGCTCCTCACTTTCATCTAACCTGTCCTACCTCCCTTGGTCAATTCTTGTTCTTTTCTGACCCCGATGGTATTAGGTATCGAGGCCTAGGGAGTCCTTCATTTTCACATCCTTAGGGGCCCTTGTCTTCCTTTGGGCGAAACCTTCATTTCTGAAGTGTCCAATCCCCTCCATTTTGTTTTCTTCTGATTAGTGTTATATAGAGGATGGTTGCCCAGTTGTACTTCCTCTTATAACAATAATCATCACCACCACCTCTTGCCCTCCTGCGCACCACACAAAACTAACTAATCATCTGGATGTTTCAGATATGTCTTTCATTCATTCTCTTATCCTAGCTAAATTTTGTCAAGTCAAATCCTTCTCTTCTCCCCAGTCCGTATACCTTCATTTATGAGCTGATCTACCTATTTCCCTTTAAGATTCTTTTGCAGTAACACATTTCGAAAGCTTGTGTTCTCTTTCCTTTTGCACCATTTAATGTCTAAGTGTCTTTTACGTACATGCTATAGCTAACAGATATACAAACTTCTTTTCTTACGAAAAACCTTCCTTGCATTGACTACAATATATTATTTACTCCTTCTATCCATCATGATTCATTTTATACCCTTTTGGCAAATATCTATAACACCTTAGACTTGTCATTTATCTATGAGAAGTAGAAACGTCCGTCAGCAACTTAATACAATTAAAAAACCAAATCAAAAACTACGGCGCAATAGCCCCGAAGTGCCTTTGCCTACCAAGGTGTCGTGTGGTCGGCACGACGAATCCTCTCTGCCGTTATTCTTGGCTTTCTAGACCGGGAACTTAATACAATAGGCTCTAGAAGCATATGGCTTCGCTAATTGTGTTGAAACCTGAAATTACTGAATACGGAAGCGTCTGCAGGAATTTGGACTTTACTCCCAAGGCAAGGGGCATTCCCCCACCCCCACCCCACCTCTGAGTGTTGCCCCATATGTTCCTTTTATTTATTTTAATATTTGTACTTTTAATTTTGGTATTTAAAAATATGCCTGTTTCTTTATTACATTCAACTGCCTCTGGCTTTAACAAAGGTTGCAAATGCCATTATTGTCGAAGTACCTCCTTGTAAGCCACTGTTGCTACAATTCTCAATCGGTTTTCCCTGATTAGGACCTTGTACAATTTTAACTTTGATACCGTCAAAGCAGCGCACCCTGGACAACGTGACATACAACTGACCGCGGCTGAACACAGCTTCTTTTAGAAAAACACCAACTTATTAATAGTTGTTTATTAAGTCACAAGGGTCCCGGTTTCGATTCCCGGCAGGGTCAGGAATTTTAACCATCATTGGTTAATTTCGCTGGCACTGGGGCTGGGTGTATGTGTCGTCTTCATCATCATTCCATCCTCATCACGATGTGCAGGTCGCCTACGGGTGTCAAATCAAAAGACCTGCACCTGGCGAGCCGAACATGTACTCGGACGCTCCCGGTACCAAAAGCCATACGCCATTTCATTTCAAAAGTTGTGACGAACGCAAGATTAATTTTGATTGTCGTCTTTTTAGAGTAAAGTATCGGTAGGTGCAAGGTCACTACGCGGAATGAAAACGATATTGCGATGAACCATCGTTTCCCTCGAGAATGTAACAGGGTATGCCGCTATTATCTTAGTTTTAAATGTAGGGGTTCTTATTTCAGTTAAGTTGTAATATGTAGTTTCCTGGCTGTCTGAGGACGGACTGTACTTACCCTAGTGGGTATCGTGAAATCAGGATGTACGAGTGTGCATCCCTCATTCACATTTTTTTCTTTTTGGTGACGAAGCTTCTCTTAATTTTTCTAAACTTTTCTCCGAAATTTTGGCTAGTAATTTCTTTCAGTCTTAGTAACTAACGTAGGCCCTAATATGGGCTGTGTGTCTCTTTTTAGTTGTTTAACGTCGCACCGACATAGATATGTCTTATGACGACGATGGGATAGGAAAGGGCTCGGAGTGGGAAGCAAGCGGCCGCGGCCTTAATTAAGGTATAGCCTCAGCATGTGCCTGGTGTGAAAATGGGAAACCACGTAAAAACATCTTCAGGGCTGCCGACAGTGTGGCTCGAACTCATTAACTCCCGGATGCAAGCTCACAGCTGTGCACCCCTAACCGCATGGTCAACTCGCCCGGTATCCTGTGTGTCACCGGGCCTTCTGCTCTATTAGGTTTTATGGCAAGTCATGCGACGGGATTGCTTGAGTGGTTCAGCATCCCAGCATATTTCGTTTCCGGCCATTTCTATTTAAGCATGTTTATTCTATGGCCGTGTAGTATGAGCTTATGCTCCTGTGTTCTAGATCATTCCTATCTCTGTAGTGTTATTGCTTCCCCTTAGAGCAGTGTTTCCAAAACTGTTGTCCCCGAGGGCCCCCGAGCATCTCGCTTGCATGTTCAAGGACCCCTTAGCCACAGAACATAATAGTGCTTTTTTTTTTTGCTATGTGTTTTACGTCGCACCGACACAAATATGTATTATGGCGACGATGGGATAGGGAAGGCCTAGGAGTGGGAAGGAAGCGGCCGTGGCCTTAATTAAGGTACAGCCCCAGAATTTGCCCGGTGTGGTAATGGGAAACCACGAAAAACCATCTTCAGGGCTGCCGACAGTGGAATTCGAACCTACTATCTCCCGGATGCAAGCTCACAACCGCGCGCCCCTAACCGCACGGCCAACTCGCCAAGATGAGAGTTGCGTATAATCTACTGTATGTAAGTTATACAATGGTGAGACACAGTTACGTAATTTAGTATAATGGTCTATGAATTGTGCGTGTACAATCAAATTTCGCTCTTTAAGTACTTACAACTTACATTATTATTGCGGATCCTTTGGATTATCGTCGCGGCCCGCCAGGGATCCGCGGATCACAATTTGGGAATGGCTGCCTTAGATTAACGGCAGCGTATGCCATGCTAAATAGTTTTAGCGTTTCCTTCGGACTGAACTTTATGAAAATGTGAAATCATGGGCCGTCTGGTCATTGGGAATAAAATTCAGGAATTCTATCACCTCTACTTTGTATTCTTGAACTGGTAAGGAAGCTTTCTTGAGTTAAAACTGACGATTCTCTTATACCAAGATTATCTGCACCAGTTTTCTGTACCAAAGACTATGTCAAAGACAAGCTAGTCTTGCTATATGCATGTCAAAGATGATGTACCTATTGAACCCGACAGGGGCATGATCCAAGGACCTTAGGTTGATATCGATCTCCATAATTACGCACGCAATGCTATTAAAAGGAAAGAACGCTGAAAATGATTAATATACATATCATTAATAGAGGTCATACCGAAACTAATTAATATTCATACCATTGAGATAGATAAATTGTGTATTTTAAAATTATTCTACGAGATTTCTTTGTCTGCGACTTATTGCGCAGTATTATCCTTTGTGTAGCGGGGGCCCCGTAGATGAAGCCAAGCCAACTTAGACCCGGGAGGGGTTACGAATGGGGATTCCCTGTGACACCACTCGAGAGAAGACATCCCTCCTCAAGACTCACAGAATGAGGGGAAACTAACTTTTTCGAAACGGAATATAGGAGCCATCTTGGAATCGGACTGGCCAACTTAATTACCTACGAGATAGAAAATTAATAAAACTCTAATTAGGGGCTCATCTCCCGATTTAAAAGGGATAAATGTCATTGGGACATTTATTTAGAGTGTTTAATGTCCTCTTCCGTGATAACTTTCAGCCGAAGAAAGAATACTGTGTTGTTTCTGCGTGGAAAAGTACTGGGGCCATCTGTTTAGTCTCACGACAGCTCCTCGAGATCGGGACTTCACCCCGTGTGGTAGGGGAAGCAGAACAGATTTTAATTAATTTAAAGAGATTCACCGAAGGATAATTGAGTGGTCATGTCTCAATCGCACCAACTAGATATTGGTCACCGGTCACCCGCACTATTTTACCTCGAGTACGCCGGGAATAGGCGCTACGCAAATTAGGGGAAGGGGTACCGCTCCCTAGTAAAAACTACTGCAGGACGGGACAAGCGTCAGTCCGGGTTTGCGGTTTATTGACGGCGCAGCTACGCTCCGTTGAGCCCTCGTTAGGTCTTTGTTCAATAGAAATTAATTCCTATTTAAGGTGAAATAATCCAATTTGCATAAACAGTGTTTAGTTTGATCTCTGTGACGCCAGTATTAACTTTTTGGAAAACCGTGACGTGAAAAGTCATATTATTATGATTACTATAATATAAGAATCTTACGTAGTCGCATAGGAGATCGTGACCGGACGTTCACATGGAACGCTGTTAACCGGAGTGTGATTTAAACAGTGTCGTTGTGTCTGTGCAGGATTAAGTGTTAGCGGCTCCAACATCATCAAACAATGGCTCAGCAACTTCAAGATGGAATATTAATGGAAATCATCACCGTGGTGCCCATGGAGGAGGAGTAAACTCAGGATGGACTTCCCGAGTTGACGAAGGCATCATCATGTGATAGAGATGAGTACAAAGTTCTAATATCTGGCATGCATAGAAGGGATGGGAATATTTATTGTAAACTGACGCTATAAGGGATTTAAAGATGTAGTCCTGTGGAAATAGAGCGCCGGAATGGGCGCGTAGTAATTAATTCTTAGCTTAGGAAACCGACTACAGGTCTGAGTAATCGAGTGTAAATAATTAAGGGAATAGAATACTTTAGCTTGGCTTAGGATAGTGATTCATTCAATTATTTCTTTCTTGGGAGATTCTGTTGTTTATTTGCGTCAGAAGACCAGTAATAATTAGTTTATGGGAGTGCAGTGAGAGTAGTTATTAGAGTATTCATTAATTTGATAAGTGCATGGTATATAAAACGGTAAGTACTGCGGTATGCAAAGGCACGTCACTACGAGACCCAGCGACCAACGTGACAACCTCAAAATTTCCACCCTTTGAAATACTTAGATAAGGAGTGATAAGTTTAAATTGATTCTGTGATTAAATATGCCAGGAAGTGATCATAATAAGTGTATTAAACATCGATTCGGGTGAAAAGTAATTAATTAATGCATGTATTGCCGTGTGACGATAGAGTAGCCGTGTGCCGACCATCGATTAATTAGCAGTCAGTAATCAGATGTTAATTGCCGCGCGAGTGCTTAATTGTGTTGTAATTGCTGTATAGATTCCGCGCGACGGCCACGTATAAGTAAGGTAGCGGGTAGGCTATGTAGAACGACGATAATAATAATAATAATAATAATAATAACAATCGGGCAAAGATTACCATTATGAGACGGGAATCGCGTTGTAAGAATGATATGATACTGCTGGGTAGATGTGTGTTTATTTTAAGGTGAGTTGCGCGAGTCATTTTAAGACCGCAGTTTATTGTGGAAGTACGTCCGAGTGATGTGTTACAGTTTCCTTTTGAAAGGGAATGTTACGCCTGTTAATGTGGGTGTTGACCTCTAGGGGAGGGTGAACCACCGTCTGGCCTTGGCCCAGCGTGTATTTTTTGTCTGAATGTCCCGTAAGCGGAGGAAGGAAGGACGTGGCTGTTAAAAGGGAAGTTGGTTTCTTTGAACGGCGAAATAATGTGATCTACCTAACACGGCAGAGCTGTGAAATAATTAACACACGACCCGGCCGATGATGGTAATGTTTACCAATGAATCGTTGTTAATTGTACGAGTATAATTAGATAGGGATTACAGGACCCTGCCTTCATCGCAAGAGGTTGTCAGTTCGATGCTCAACGTAGGCATTGGAGGCCTACAGTGTCAGAAGGAAGATCAAGTGCCTTTTACGTGTTTTTCTTGCATATCATGTACCATGTATGTGTTTTTGTGTCATGTGTGGTTGTACATAAGGTCAGTGGTGGTTCTGTCCATCAGCTCGACGATGCCTAGAATAGCGAGGGTCGGTTCGATCCCAGGTGTTGTATCATATGTGTGTATTTTCATTTTTTTTTTGTCATTTCATTGGGAAATCTAGGTCTTTATTAGAATAGGGATTGCTCAGACGTGTGGTCGGACGCATGTTAGTTTTATGTGTTAGCGATAATATAGCCTCAGTGTTATGATAAAGTTTCCATTCGCTATATGTCACGATACATCGCTTCGCGATAACGTACTCGTTTCTATCACGTATAACGGACTGAGTTCCACAAACAACCTACAACAAATATTTGTAAATTTTAATGTAATTCATTAGGGTAATTTAATGCATCATTTCCCATTATCATTAAGGTTCAATAAACCGGTTTGTGAGTCATATATTTTAATTCGAAGGTGTTCTCATTTTTAGTTATATGCCCCGCTTCTCCTCCCTTGTACGCCTCTAAGCTTTACTTTTGTTCAGCGCCTATTTATTTCTTACTTCATGACCTGTTAGCGACCCTGTAGATCTCATGCCGGTGCCAGTTAGGTAGGGGCGGGTGCATATACAAAATGGCGGCCCAATGTGGGACGTGTTTTACTGTTAAATAGGCGCGTATATTTATATTATCTGACATTTCCACGTGACGCGCACATATACAAAATGGCACGTCCAACGTGATGCCAGATAAAAGGGCGTAAGTGAACTGTGGGGGCTCGATATGTCCGTAAATAAGGGCTACCCAGATGTAGGAAATGTAGCGCCATATAAAATGACATCTAATGTGTGGCTATATAAAATGACGCTCCAGGTGGGACATGTTTCACGGTTTAATGAGCGTATTTTAATGTTTACTAGGCGCATAATTATCCCACATATCGCATAATATTAATGCGAAGATAGGGGCGTGTTGTGTATTAGGCAAGGCATACTTGTGCGGCTTCCAGGAGTGGGCATGATTATTTTGGTAACCCGTGTCTGCTTCTGACATTTCCACGCGAGGCCCAGTTCATTATAGTTTAATAAGTGACACCTTGATGTCAATATTAAATCGTTTTATGAATGAGAACATAGTCATGGTCCAATGATATGGGCAGAGCCATGACATTCGCGTAAGCAGGGGCGTATCCAAAATTCAAGGGGATTAGTTCGAATCCCGGGGAAACAATAAAATGAATTTCCCAGAAGTGAGGTTCGAAGTGAATAGTGGCTCTTTCTTAGTGCATATCTATTCACGGATATTAGCCAGTGGTGTGTGTTTCTTCACCAAACAACCTGCTATTAGGAAATATATTTTACGTTAGTATAACCGTGGATGAGAAGAGGTAACCTCACGCCTACTTTTCTTTTTCAAGTGGCAGTAGGTTGATTTCATGGGTTCAGTTTGAGATTCTGATGACTTTGTGTGTTTGAAGGACCTCAATGCTGAAGGCATGGGTTGATTTACTGGCACTATACCACAGGTGTTGGTATTTAAAATCGAGCCCAGTTTTAGAATTACAGGTCAACCGGCAACTTTATTAACTGAATTTGAGGGCTAATATTATAATCATTTTCGGAAATTCCCCGTTGCTTTTCATATAAATTTCATGAACCTTAATGATGTTAGGCAGTTAGGCAGCTTCAATGATAGCCGTTTTTGAGGCTTAATTTGCAATGACGATTAAAGTAAAAATTATTTGAAGCTGGAAGAACGTAAAGTTTGGATAGAGGAATCTTTTCTTTTAAAATAAATAATAATTATATTGTTGTGGATTGTTGATGCCGACGTTAGCGAGGGGGGTCCTATCATCTCAAAGGATAGCGACATGGATAGTGAAGCCATGCGGGCTTTGATGGAGGAGATTAGGGAGATGAAGAATAGCGT
Organism: Anabrus simplex; assembly: GCF_040414725.1. Classification (NCBI taxonomy): domain Eukaryota; kingdom Metazoa; phylum Arthropoda; class Insecta; order Orthoptera; family Tettigoniidae; genus Anabrus; species Anabrus simplex. The sequence continues at coordinate 587,571,998 of NC_090265.1, read as the reverse complement.
GAAGGACGATTTAAAGGCGAATCGGGAGGAAATGAAGGACGATATTAAGACACTTGAAAATAGGATGGAAGAGAACATTGCGCAGATTAGGGACAGCGTGAAGGACGATATTAAGACGCTTGAAAATAAGATGGAGGAGAATAGTGCGCAGATCAGGGACAGCGTGAAGGACGATATTAAGACGCTTGAGAATGAATGCAAGCAGGGGCGTGCGGAGGTCAGAGACCAATTAGAGAACTTTGACGGTAAATTAACACATTTTGAGGTTAAATTGGAAGAAAACCGAACCGAGACTTGTAAGATGATCGAGGAGAAATGCAGTAGTTTAATGGACAAAATTCAGGAGGTTCAACAACAATGCGAAAAGGGGGCTAAGGAACAAAGCGATAAAATAGACGCGGTTTCTCAGCTCAATGCCGTTGTTGAAATAAAGGTCGAGGGAATAGTTGAGCGGCTTGATCAGGTTGAGACCAGTATCGAGAGAGACATAACTCGCGTGAATGGCGAAATCGTGGATGTCAAAGGGAAAATCGATCAGCTGAATGGTGAAATGGAACAGGTCAGGTCCAAAGCGAATGACCGCGACACGAAAATCGAAGAGATAAGGGAGCAGGTCGAGGACAATCAGACAAATATCAGGATCGTTGAAGAAAGGACGGAGAAAGCATTGGCGGTAATCGAGGCCCTGGACGAGAAGATTACGTCGGTATCGCAAGCAGCGCAGTCCGATACGAAACTAACCTTTGGCAGGTTACGGAAGGAAGTGTCAGGACAAATAGTAGGAGAGACTGCTAAACAGATCCACGAGTGGAGCGAAGAGAAAGGCTCGAAAATGATGGTGAAATTGGAGATCCACGAAGAACAAATTAACGCACTTCGCGAAGAAATAGAGGGAATGAAGAAATTAGACATTCAGGATGAACCACATTTCAAAATGGAAACAGCTGGAATGAAGAAAATGGAATTAGGTAGCGGATCGCACCAGTTAGGATACAGTCTGTTCAAGGAACAACTACCTGGCAATGAAGAATATAAGTTACCGGCGATGGACGAGAGGACGTCGAACTTGCTTTGCCAAAATTCGTTACCTATGTATAGCCTCTTACGTTCGGCGGACGATAAGCCAAAAAAAATTCAAACCAGGCACTAGGACTACGCCAAAAAGTTTCCTCCGCGAGGTAGATGATTACATGGCGGATCATCGGGTACCAGCGGATAGGAAATTACGAGTAGTGGAAAAATTCTTGGAAGACCAGGCCCTTGAATGGTTTAAAGCTTTCCGCTACTGTTTTGATAGCTACGAAGGCTTTAAGAAGCTATTTCTGGAAAAATACTGGGGTTTGGACACGCAGCAAGGGCTTAGGTTAGAGCTTTACTCGAGGAGGTACGCTTCGGGAGGACCCACAACGTTCTGCGATTATTTCACGTCCCAGCTGGTGAAGATGCGCGAACTGGACAGCCCGCCGACTGAAAGTGAATTAATAACCGCCATCACAAAGCAATTCCCAGCTGACGTCCAGCGCATGTTGATTGCGGCAAATATTCGTACGGCAGTGGAAGCCGAGCACGTGTTAAGACAGTTGGATCAGACATCTCATATCGGGCACGGTCGAGCTAGAAACGTAGAAGCCGTCAACACGTTAAACGTTCGAGAGGGAGATCAGTCGGTAAACCGGAGTACTCAGGTGACAAGTACTCAGACTGATGCTCAGATAGGCAACCAGAACAGGAATAGTAGGGATTGGCGATCTCCGAAGTGGGAAAACCACCAATGGAAGTATCGAAATGAGCAGGGTAGGAGTCAATGGTATCAGTCAGGGAGGTACAACCACGGACAGATCGGCGCACGAGGGCGACGACCTTACGAGAGAACACCCAATTCATACTGGGGTAACCGTGGTCGACAAAATAACAAACCGCGAGAATACTATCGGGGTGACCTAAATGACAGGAGAAATGAGTCACGCCGTTACGTCAGAGATCTGCGAGATACCCAGGCCGGAAACGATAGATGGAAAGATTCGATGCAGCAGTTTGCTAAGTCGGATGAATGTCGAGGGGCAGAGAGCCTCGAACTACAGGCACATAATGCTGCGAACCGTGCCAGTAATCGTGATCCCCGCGCACCACCATATCCAAGTGGAGGCGGAGGTCAGATAAAAAAAATTAGGAAAACCTAGTGAGGAGATAGTCGGATTTTCGAGGACTACCGACGCAAAGGGGGAACCGTGGACGTCCGTGACCATCGCATCTTGGATAGTCCAGCCCGATGATCTCGTTGAAGATCCCGTTCAGGCATGTCCAAAACCAATTAGAGCGTTACCCGTTATTTATGTCCGTGTCAACCAGTTGCTGGTTCGTTGCTTTGTAGACACAGGCGCGAGCGTCAGCGTGGTATCTAAAGTACTAGTTAAAGAACTGGAATCGAAACAACATATTCCAATCATTCCGATTTCGAATATTAAGGTTCGAGGAATAATTCCGGACCGCACAACTACGTGCAATAGCCAGGCCTATCTAGATTTGGAAATTGGGAACAACCTCATATCACATCCATTTATAATTCTGACTAGAATGGAATATAATATCATCATTGGAGCTGATTTTCTTCGGGAATTCAAGGCGGTCATTGACATGGACAAGAATGAAATTAGATTCAGGAACGATTCAATTCAGGGAGATGTAAGGTTGAACGACTTCGAAGGACAACACGGGGAGGAGAAAATTTGGACCATGGAGATAGAACAATTGAAGCATGAAGGAGGAGATTGCTTCCCAAACTGGGATGCCTATCGGGACGAGATGATCAAGGAGTTTGAAGGGATGATTTTCAAGTTAGAAGCGGAGAATGAAGGACCATCATTGGCGGAGGTAGTCCAAGAAAAGATCGACGAAGCGAAGATAGGGGAGGAAGACAAAGGCACATTACAGAAAGTCATAGAGAGACACGAAAATGTATTTGGTTCACGTCCAGGAAAAATTCCAAATTTCAAATATTCCTTAGTCGTCAACAATTGGGAACCATTCCGGCAACGACCATATCCGATACCTGAAAAGTTTCACGCTGGAGTGAAGAAAATTATACAGGAGATGGAAGATAACGGAATTATATCAAAATCACCTACACCATTTTTGAATCCGTTGGTCGTGGTGGAGAAGGGCAACGGTTCGTTGCGGGTTTGCCTCGACGCGCGAGCTATAAACCAGCGATTAATCCCAGAGTATGACCAGGCCCCGTGTATAAAAGAGGTCCTTAAGAAGTTCCGGGGCATGAAACTATTTACTGGAGTTGATTTGACATCATCATTTCATCACGTTGAACTTGACCCAGCCACCAAAATTTTGACCGGGTTTCTGTTTGATGGGCAAACCTACGTTTTTAACCGGTTACCCTTTGGGTTGAAAACAGCAGGGTCAGCGCTCATTAGGGCACTAGATCGTAACCTCAGTGACGAAGTTAAACAGTTTACGGTGAGGTACGTGGATGACATCCTTATTGCATCAGAAACTTTGCCAGAGCACCTGGAGAAACTTGATAAACTATTAGCTGATTTAGAAAGGAACAACTTCAAGGTGAACCTACCCAAGTCTAATTTCTGCCAAAGGAGTATCCTATTCTTAGGTCATGTGATCGACTCAGAAGGAATTATGCCCAATCCTGTTAAATTAAAGGCAATTCAAAATTTTCCAAAGCCGACGAAGGTGAAACATGTCAGGCAATTTTTAGGAATTTGTAACTTTTTCGCGGATCATTGTCCGAACTACACCAGTATAGTTGCACCATTACAAGATCTCCTTAAGAAAAACAATAGGTGGAAGTGGGACCTCGCCTGCGATGAAGCATTTGCTAAAGCAAAGGATCTGTTGGCCCATAGTGTAAAATTAGGATATCCGGACTATACACAAAAGTTTATTGTGCAAACTGATGCGTCGATTATAGGAGTTGGGGCAGTCCTATATCAAGAGACGCCTGAACCCGAACAGAGGATCACCTATTTGGCTTTCATGAGTCGCAAATTAAGGTCGCATGAGTTGAAATACACCGTGACCGAACTGGAGATGCTCGCGATCGTGACCGCTCTTAACCATTGGAAGAAATACATTTATGGGTATCCAATTGTGTTAAGGACGGATCACAAAGCTCTGACGTTCATGATGAAATCTGCATTAACAAGCGAGAGAGTCAGCCGGTGGTGCTTGTTTGTGCAGCAATTCGACATTACAGCTGAGCACTGCGCCGGAAAGGCAAATGTAATTGCAGACGCCCTCAGTAGAAATCCAGATCCGGAACCTACCGTGGTTAACCAAATACAGTTGATAGAACAAGGGGACCGCGAAATCATAGAAAGGCTGCGGACTATAGGTGAAGAACAGCAGAAATGTCCGGAAATGAAGAAATTGATCGATTTCCTTCAACGTAGAGTACAGCCAGGGACGGAGGAATACCGTGAACTTCAGAAAAGATCCGAGAAGTACCAATTTTTTAATGGCATGCTGCATAAATTCGTGGACGAGGACCACACGCAATTCAGGATCGTGGTTCCAACGACGTTGCAGGTTGATTTAGTTTGGCTCGCTCATCACGTTACAGGTCACGCAGGGAGAGATAAAGTGATTGCTACACTTCGGGAAACTTTCATCTGGAAAAATTTGAGGAAAACTGTTCAGCAGGTACTCCTTACTTGCGACATTTGCCAACGGGTAAAACCCAATCCATACCTACTTAAGCAAAAACCGAAGCCGTTGTTGCCAAGTAAACCTCGGGAACTGTTCGCTTTAGACTTTTACGGACCACTTCCCAAGGGAAAGAGAGGGCTTCAATACATTTTGGTATGCGTGGATGTGTTTTCAAAATTCGTCACTCTCTGTCCAATCCAGAAGGCAAACACTAGAGCCGTCATAAATCAGTTGAAAACTAAAATCATACCACGTATGGGCAAGCCCGAATGTGTTCTCACTGATCATGGGTCGCAGTTCACATCGGGAAACTTCAAGCGAGACATCGACAACTTAAACATCAAACATCATCTAAGTTCAATTAGGCATCCGGAGTCGAATCCCGCAGAACGGATAATGCGAGAAATCGCAAAATTTTGCCGTATCTACTGTCCTAGACAACATTGGCGTTGGGTGGACGTGATTCCTGTTATCACAGAAAGTATCAACGGCACTATCCATGAATCTACTGGCCAAATTCCGTCAGTGATTCATTTCGACAGTTTTCCGAAGAGACCATGGCACGACGTCTTAAAATGTCCGCAGGATCCTAGGCTATCGGTTGAGCTATGCATACAGGAGACAGCAAAACATTTGAAGGCCCAAGCAGAACGAAGATTACGTCGTCTCCGTAACAAGAGGTACCATCGACCACTGCGCGTAGGGGAACTTGTTCTCGTTAAACGACCAACAGTTTCCGATCCACCTAACAAGTTCTACCACAAGTTCGCTGAACTGTACATCGGTCCTTACCGAGTCATCCAGAACCTCGACAACAACGCGTACAAGGTGCAAAGCATGGACGGCGCGACCGAAACCATCTACAACGCGTCAAATCTGAAGTTGTACCATACGTCCGGAGGCAACTTAGAAGACGTGGACAACGCTGAAGAACTTGGAGCAACGGAAGAAGAAGACGATGAGGAAGACGGAGAAGAAGATCGACGTGACGTGTCAGATGAAGAGTCGGGACCAAATGAGGAAGCCGAAGAAGTCAATTATTTGGAGAATTTGTTTTCACAGAGAGATCTTGGGGATGAAGAATGTCCAGAATGTCAGTACCTGGAGAACTACAGAGAAGCATTGCGTCAGATAGCATATTATTTAGAAAGAGAGAACCAGGAACTTCGCCAGGAAGGAAAGATTTGGAAACTGTTGTGAATCGATATTGCCAATTGAATATTTAGCGACGAAATGTGTCCAGTGCCTGTACCCATTTCTTCTCGGGGAGAGGGGAATATGAACCCGACAGGGGCATGATCCAAGGACCTTAGGTTGATATCGATCTCCATAATTACGCACGCAATGCTATTAAAAGGAAAGAACGCTGAAAATGATTAATATACATATCATTAATAGAGGTCATACCGAAACTAATTAATATTCATACCATTGAGATAGATAAATTGTGTATTTTAAAATTATTCTACGAGATTTCTTTGTCTGCGACTTATTGCGCAGTATTATCCTTTGTGTAGCGGGGGCCCCGTAGATGAAGCCAAGCCAACTTAGACCCGGGAGGGGTTACGAATGGGGATTCCCTGTGACACCACTCGAGAGAAGACATCCCTCCTCAAGACTCACAGAATGAGGGGAAACTAACTTTTTCGAAACGGAATATAGGAGCCATCTTGGAATCGGACTGGCCAACTTAATTACCTACGAGATAGAAAATTAATAAAACTCTAATTAGGGGCTCATCTCCCGATTTAAAAGGGATAAATGTCATTGGGACATTTATTTAGAGTGTTTAATGTCCTCTTCCGTGATAACTTTCAGCCGAAGAAAGAATACTGTGTTGTTTCTGCGTGGAAAAGTACTGGGGCCATCTGTTTAGTCTCACGACAGCTCCTCGAGATCGGGACTTCACCCCGTGTGGTAGGGGAAGCAGAACAGATTTTAATTAATTTAAAGAGATTCACCGAAGGATAATTGAGTGGTCATGTCTCAATCGCACCAACTAGATATTGGTCACCGGTCACCCGCACTATTTTACCTCGAGTACGCCGGGAATAGGCGCTACGCAAATTAGGGGAAGGGGTACCGCTCCCTAGTAAAAACTACTGCAGGACGGGACAAGCGTCAGTCCGGGTTTGCGGTTTATTGACGGCGCAGCTACGCTCCGTTGAGCCCTCGTTAGGTCTTTGTTCAATAGAAATTAATTCCTATTTAAGGTGAAATAATCCAATTTGCATAAACAGTGTTTAGTTTGATCTCTGTGACGCCAGTATTAACTTTTTGGAAAACCGTGACGTGAAAAGTCATATTATTATGATTACTATAATATAAGAATCTTACGTAGTCGCATAGGAGATCGTGACCGGACGTTCACATGGAACGCTGTTAACCGGAGTGTGATTTAAACAGTGTCGTTGTGTCTGTGCAGGATTAAGTGTTAGCGGCTCCAACATCATCAAACAATGGCTCAGCAACTTCAAGATGGAATATTAATGGAAATCATCACCGTGGTGCCCATGGAGGAGGAGTAAACTCAGGATGGACTTCCCGAGTTGACGAAGGCATCATCATGTGATAGAGATGAGTACAAAGTTCTAATATCTGGCATGCATAGAAGGGATGGGAATATTTATTGTAAACTGACGCTATAAGGGATTTAAAGATGTAGTCCTGTGGAAATAGAGCGCCGGAATGGGCGCGTAGTAATTAATTCTTAGCTTAGGAAACCGACTACAGGTCTGAGTAATCGAGTGTAAATAATTAAGGGAATAGAATACTTTAGCTTGGCTTAGGATAGTGATTCATTCAATTATTTCTTTCTTGGGAGATTCTGTTGTTTATTTGCGTCAGAAGACCAGTAATAATTAGTTTATGGGAGTGCAGTGAGAGTAGTTATTAGAGTATTCATTAATTTGATAAGTGCATGGTATATAAAACGGTAAGTACTGCGGTATGCAAAGGCACGTCACTACGAGACCCAGCGGCCAACGTGACAACCTCAAAATTTCCACCCTTTGAAATACTTAGATAAGGAGTGATAAGTTTAAATTGATTCTGTGATTAAATATGCCAGGAAGTGATCATAATAAGTGTATTAAACATCGATTCGGGTGAAAAGTAATTAATTAATGCATGTATTGCCGTGTGACGATAGAGTAGCCGTGTGCCGACCATCGATTAATTAGCAGTCAGTAATCAGATGTTAATTGCCGCGCGAGTGCTTAATTGTGTTGTAATTGCTGTATAGATTCCGCGCGACGGCCACGTATAAGTAAGGTAGCGGGTAGGCTATGTAGAACGACGATAATAATAATAATAATAATAATAACAATCGGGCAAAGATTACCATTATGAGACGGGAATCGCGTTGTAAGAATGATATGATACTGCTGGGTAGATGTGTGTTTATTTTAAGGTGAGTTGCGCGAGTCATTTTAAGACCGCAGTTTATTGTGGAAGTACGTCCGAGTGATGTGTTACAGTTTCCTTTTGAAAGGGAATGTTACGCCTGTTAATGTGGGTGTTGACCTCTAGGGGAGGGTGAACCACCGTCTGGCCTTGGCCCAGCGTGTATTTTTTGTCTGAATGTCCCGTAAGCGGAGGAAGGAAGGACCTGGCTGTTAAAAGGGAAGTTGGTTTCTTTGAACGGCGAAATAATGTGATCTACCTAACACGGCAGAGCTGTGAAATAATTAACACACGACCCGGCCGATGATGGTAATGTTTACCAATGAATCGTTGTTAATTGTACGAGTATAATTAGATAGGGATTACAGGACCCTGCCTTCATCGCAAGAGGTTGTCAGTTCGATGCTCAACGTAGGCATTGGAGGCCTACAGTGTCAGAAGGAAGATCAAGTGCCTTTTACGTGTTTTTCTTGCATATCATGTACCATGTATGTGTTTTTGTGTCATGTGTGGTTGTACATAAGGTCAGTGGTGGTTCTGTCCATCAGCTCGACGATGCCTAGAATAGCGAGGGTCGGTTCGATCCCAGGTGTTGTATCATATGTGTGTATTTTCATTTTTTTTTTGTCATTTCATTGGGAAATCTAGGTCTTTATTAGAATAGGGATTGCTCAGACGTGTGGTCGGACGCATGTTAGTTTTATGTGTTAGCGATAATATAGCCTCAGTGTTATGATAAAGTTTCCATTCGCTATATGTCACGATACATCGCTTCGCGATAACGTACTCGTTTCTATCACGTATAACGGACTGAGTTCCACAAACAACCTACAACAAATATTTGTAAATTTTAATGTAATTCATTAGGGTAATTTAATGCATCATTTCCCATTATCATTAAGGTTCAATAAACCGGTTTGTGAGTCATATATTTTAATTCGAAGGTGTTCTCATTTTTAGTTATATGCCCCGCTTCTCCTCCCTTGTACGCCTCTAAGCTTTACTTTTGTTCAGCGCCTATTTATTTCTTACTTCATGACCTGTTAGCGATCCTGTAGATCTCATGCCGGTGCCAGTTAGGTAGGGGCGGGTGCACTATGATATGTCTAAGACCGACAAGGCTTGCAGAATGGGAGTTCATTCTGTCCTGTTAATTATCAACCTCTAAAGCCTTGCCTTTGTAATGCGTTATTCATTGTACATTTTGTTGTTGTTGCTTTGAAAAGAGTTGGAAAATGAAAATGAAATACAATTTTGGGAATACATTCTAAATTTAAAATTTTTATGGTCATTTGTCCGGATAATAATAATAATAATAATAATAATAATAATAATAATAATAATAATAATAATAATAATAATAATAATAATAATAATAATAATAATAATAATAGCTCCCCATCGAATTCAATTGGGATCTTCCGGCACTAAAATTTCCATTTCATCGAATTCAATTTCGTTTGCCGAGTTGTTTCCAAGGAGTCCCTCGCCTGTCAAATGGGAGTGGGACTCCGTTACTCCCATAGGTCTGATGCTTGCCTAAAATGTTCTGAGCTCGGTAAATTCATGAAGCAAGATGCTACCCTACTTACACATAGTCCAAGTGAGGATCTTTCCTCTAACGGGTTAGGGACCATCGGTGGATTATATAGTCCTAGCCGCCTGAGCACAAGGAATATGTCCGAGATGCCCACTGCCATTCCATAGCAACTGGTATCCCGACTCTCAGGACCACTTACTAGGCCACTCAGCCGTTGTCCATGGTTCACGTACTAGGACGTGACTACAGTAACCCACACCATGAACCACTGGCAGTCTAATCTCTTGGAACTCGAAAATAGGTGTAATGAGTATGGTATGAATATTAGCTTTTCGAAGATTAAATTGATATAATTAGGTAAGAAATTCAACAGAACTGAATGTCAGATTGGTGATGCAAAGCTGCAACAGGTATGTAATTTTAAGTATTAAGGTTGTGTGTTCTCCCACGATGGTACATAATATAGTAAGTGAGATTGAATCAAGGTGTAGTAAAGCTAATGCAGTGAGCTCGCAGTTGCGATCAACAGTGTTCTGTAAGAAGGAAGTCAGCTCCCGGACGAAACTATCTTTACATCGGTCTGTTTTCAGACCAACTTCGCTTTACGGGAGCGAAAGCTGGGTGGACTCAGGACATCTTATTCATAAGATAGAAGTAACAGACATGAAAGTAGTGAGAAAATTGCTGGTACAAACAGGCGGGAACAACGGCAAGAGGGTACTCGGAATGAGGAGATAAAGGATGAGTTAGGAATGAACTCAATGGATGAAGCTGTACGCATACACCAGCTTCGGTGGTGGGGTCATGGGAGGCGAATAGAGGAGGATATGTTACCTAATAAAATAACGGACTCTGATAAGGAGGGTAAGAGAAGTAGAGGGAGACCAAGACGGCGATGATTAGACTCAGTTTCTAACGATTTAAAGATAAGAGATACAGAACGAAATGAGTTCACAGCACTGGTTGCAAATAGAGGATTGTGGCGACGTTTAGTAAATTCACAGAAGCTTGCAGACTGAAAAAAGTCTATAATGTTAATATATGTATAATAATAATAATAATAATAATAATAATAATAATAATAATAATAATAATAATAATAATAATAATAATAATAATAATAATAATAATAATAATAATCCAAGTTACGGATTTTTATATCTTTGGTGACGCCTGTGTCATGGCTGTTGATGGGGACATCTGACAAAAATCGTACAACAACTCTGATTACGAATTCAAGTTGTAGCTTCTATTAGGTAAGTTTTAAACACGTAAACATTTCCCGAAAGTTCACTTTCTGAAGAGTCTCCACGGCTCCTTTGTTCCACAGATGATCACCTCACTATAGCCCCAGACTCCAAAACAACAGGAGTGGAAGCCGAGCTGAGCGGTCAGTTACTCCCATAGCCTTTTAAAGAACCGCTCGATGCTGATTCACCGTAGCAGGACAAGTGTACAGGCACCCACGTCGACCTGTTGTTGCCCCACCCAGTCTCGAACGGACAATGCAAGAACACAGCTGAGAACGAGTTACCACATCTCCATAATTGAACATTACACATGGAAAGTGACTGACTGACCTCGCCCCGTGTCCATCGTTTCCAACTTCATTCGCTTCATTAATCTCTCATGGCCTTTCTAAATTAGTTTTCCACAAAATTAATAAAAGACTTTGTAAATTTTAGTTGGAATTATCAAAGAAGTAACCCGCCCCGCTTCGAGGTCACGAAAGCTCAATGATGTCGATATCGCTGAAAGCGCCACACGAGGTCCTACACCAGGACTACTTGCTAGGAGTACTGGAAAATATCCAAAGGAAACAGCACGATTTGTTCTGGGTGCCTTCTGACAAAGGAGTAGTGTTATGAAAGTGTTGCAAACTTTGGGCTGGGAAGACTTGGGAGTAAGGAGACAAGATGCTCGACTATGCGGTATATTTCGAGCTGTCAGTGGTGAGCTGACGTGGAATGACATTAGTACATGAATAAGTTTGAGCAGAACTTTTAAAAGTCGGAAAGATCATAATATGAAGGTAAAGTTGCAATTCAAGAGGACATATTGGGGCAAATATTAATTAATAGGACGAGTAGTAATAGAATGGAATAAATTATCAAGGGAAATGTTCGATAAATTTCAAAGTTCTTTGAAAACATTCGACAGATTGATTGATTGATTGATTGATTGGTTGATTGATTGATTGATTGATTGATTGATTGATTGATTGATTGATTGATTGATTGATTGATTGATTGATTGATTGAAGGTCTAGTTCGTGTGTACACTGTTAGCTGCTATTGGAGAACATAGCCCACAGTAGAACGATGGTAAGTTTCCTTTGAGTGGTGTGAGAAACATCTACATTTGAATTGGAAGATAGATGCTCTGTAGGTGATAAGAGTTGCATTTCACTATACCGCTTTTCACGAGAGTTTAATTCTGATGTAAACAAATAAGCGGAGCACCTTGCCTTTGCACGTGGACATAGACGTAGTTGATTGGAGAAGCAACCGTCGCACTCCACTCGACTGTATGCGAAAGAAAAGTAGTACGTCGCATTAATTTTATTTGATTTTTGTTTATTACATTTAGAAAATTTGGAAGAGTACGTAATCAAATTAAAATATGGTTGCCATATATACCGGTATATATATGTTCTTTTTATAAAGTGATTAAATAACGAGAAATTAAGGCACAAGGCGTGGTGAATTCAGGAAGTCTCCCCGTAGTGGTTGTAAGTCCCAAGCCGTACAGCGCAGTGATAAGGTGTTGCATTTTGCAGCAGCAGTCAGTGTCAGTATTCATAGTGAGAGAAATGGAGCAAGAGGTAGGACGATCGCGTATAGTGAAGCACAAAATAGGAAAACCGCTCAGAAGGCAGTGCATTGTGAATGTGTTCAATAAACTAAGTGAACAGAATCCGTGCTTAGTCGGTTATTCAGAAGTTCAGATCTTCGCACTGTTGTCGTATGCTATGCGCAGCCCTGTACGTCCGATCACGTGACGATGATGGGGTGGAGGTCGGAACTACACGCTCAGCGAATCACAACTCTTTCTTTGGCGGAGGCGTGGACATACCATGTTTACATCAGGATTAAACTCTCGTGAAAAGTGGTCATCGCCAGAGGCCACAAAATGATCAAATCGTACTTTTAACTTGTACGGTGAACATAAAATTTTTGTTGTTGATGTCGTCTTCGTTTGGGGATTTAGAGAAACGTGATTAAGTGTTCCGCTTGCTTACCAGATGACCCACGTTCTAGTGTGACAGAAAGTAGTCTAGTGGCAGTGTTAGTTTCAAGTACCGTTTACGCTCCTAAGCACTTTGTGTATGTACTTCAACAATTATTCATTTTTCGATAAGTTAGAAATATTTTGATAAATTTTCTTTCAAACCTTTTTTACCTTTTCTTTTCGGTAGGATCAGCTATCGCTGATGTATCTGTAGAAAATCGCTTCTGATTTTTCACATTAAAAGTGTAAATATTAATCATCTCTCAGTGAGGCGGCTATGCGTTCTTTCCTCCCAACATATTCCACATTATCCAGGAAAGTGATAGGACAAGTTCCTCGCCATCTACCCGTACCATAGCCCTAATAATTCAACACACACATTCTATAGAGACCACAGTAATACTGCTTATCGGACAGGTTTTGGACCCACTGAAGTACAGAGGGGTGATGACCACCTCCGTAGCGTAACGGTTAGCAATATTATCTGCCGTCTTCGGAAGTCCGGGTTCGATTCTCACTACTGCCAGAGATTTAACATTGGCAGGAGGATTGTATGTGTTTAAAAAGATAAAGGCAACTCACCTCCATTTGAGATGTGCCTGAAGAGAGCTGACTGACCCATGGGCGCCCATATGACAGTTTGTAGGGAGGGGCCCAGACCTGGGGTTACGTAATATTTTTAATATTTTGGAAGATAAATGACGACTTGTATTCTGCGGTAGAATAACTCACGGTATCCCCTGCCTGTTCGTGGGGGACGGTACTACAACTTCTACGTAATACTGACTTTCAAATCATTTTCTTGAAAGGAAAACAGCTGACTACATTAGATTTTTGCCTTTCCCTGAGAGCTGGAGGGGGGGGGGGCGGGGCCCCACCCTGCCCCCGGGTATGGGCGCCCTTGGCACTGACCACCTCGATGAATACGAGGACGCGAGTTTACTTTTACGCAAAGGTGATGTTGTAATGTTTGGCTCAGAACATGACCTCCCCCCCTCCCCTAAAATTGTTGACTCCCCCACCCCCTTCCCTTTCTCTGTTTTAAGACAGTGTGCACAGCAATACATGCCGGCCCCGTGGGATAGGGTTAACATGCCTGCGTCTTACTCGGAGACCCCGAGTTCGATTTCCGGCCGGATCAGGCATTTTTGCCTGGATCTGAGGGCTGGTTCGAGGTCCACTCAGCCTACGTGATTACAATCGAGAAACTATCTGACGGTGAGATGACGCCCCGGTCTAGAAAGCCAAGAATAACGGCCGAGAAAATACGTAGTGCTGACCACACGACACCTCGTAATCTGCCAGCCCTCGGGTTGAGCAGCGGTCGCTTTGTAGGCCATGGCCCTTCGGGGCTGTCGTGCCATGAAGTTATGTTTTTGTTTGTTTGTTTGTTTGTTTATTTGGTGCATAGCAATACAACGGAATCCGGTATTGCCAAATGTATGGAGGTGGGACATCCTTCAGCCTGTTCACACCGCCCTGTGCATTTCAGTCTGTCTCACGTTTGTCGAATACCAGTTGTTATGTTAGATAATAATGTCCACCCATCTTTTCTTAGCTGTGGAGTACTGGCGAAAAAGTAGACGAACCCCAGCCTGCACCTTCTACAGTAATTCGGCTCAAATAGCACAATCTTCGTGTCAAAGAACGCCGACTTCTCTTAAAGAAAGCGACATTGCAGCGTTGTTTTAATCTGGGTTATACTATGTGACACATGGGTACGGTTGGTATTGTTACTTAGATAAGAGAATGGGGAAAGGTCTCTTCTGCATAAACCAACAATACAGGGGCGCCGGGGTTTGAAAATTAGTGGGGATGCTCTAACTCACTGTTCAAAAAAAGGTGGGGAAAGGCCCCGGAAAATGTCAAAATTTAACCCTCATATAAATGCAGTTTCAGGAGTTTTTGAATCAGCAATACTTGTTGGAAAACATGAACTATTGTTTTATCAGGAGATTTTTCAACAATAACAAACAAAAGTTCACATAAATCCACATAAAATATAAAGGTGTATTTTAATGAACAAGTAAGAGATCTTACATTTTAAATGTATGTGAATTAAAAGGATGGAAGCTAAAGAAATACAAATTGTGTCCCTGAAATCTTAAGGTTGTAAGACATAATAGTCTAGTTTTCTCTTAGAATGATACTGTAAATCAAATCAGTCACTAGTGATCTGCATTTAGGGCAGTCGCCCAGGTGGTAGATTCCCTATCTGTTGTTCTCCTAGCCTTTTCTTAAATGATTGCAAGGAAATTGGAAATTTATTGAACGCGCTTGGTAAGTTATTCCAATCTCTAACTCCCCTTCCTGTAAACGAGTATTTGCCCCAATTTGTCCTCTCGAATTCCAACTTTATCCTCATATTGTGATCTTTCCTACTTTTAAAGACACCACTCAAACTTATTCGTCGACCGATGTCATTCCACACCATCTCTACACTGACAGCTCCGAACATGCCATTTAGTCGAGAAGCTCGTCTCCTTTCTTCCGAGTCTTCCCAGCCCAAGCTTTGCAACATTTTTGTAATGCTACTCTTTTGTCGGAAATCATCCAGAACAATCCGAGCTGCTTTTCTTTGGAATTTTTCCAGTTCTTGAATGAAGTAATCCTGGTGAGGGTCCCATACACTGGAACCATACTATATTTGGGGTCTTACCAGAGAGTTATAATATAGTAAAGGAGCGGGCATATTATGCCCTCTCCTTTACATCCTTACTACTGAACCCGAGTGACTTAGGCCCATAATCAATCATGATTTGATCGGTAAAATAATATGAGACATTTATTGAAATACAGAGGAGTGTATTTGAAAATATTTCGTTTATGTAATGTTGAAATCAGAGCGAAGGAAGGACGACAGACTGGAGCCTGACGGATTAGCTCAACACGACAACTTTTAGCTACTTCACAGCAGGGAATATCATTAGTTGGCGTACAAGGAAATACAGAGTCCACAAATAAGTCTTGGTCAGAAAGAGGAAGGGGGAGAATCATACAAAGAAAACCCACCACATGAGTAAGACCTTGGGATATTTTTGGTAGGACGGAAATTCCATGACCTCATGGAAAATTACAGCGGCCGAGTGTACGTTCGCTAGCCTAAGTTCGAGCAGGTGGAGATTTAAATCACGTGACCGCTTGCCGGCCAATAGTAAAAATTTGATGGGAGACTCAGTGATACCATCTTAAGGAATGATGGATGAGATATTTTCGTAATTACAAAAGTATTCAGTAATAAATTAATATGAGTACGCGGATGAATGTACTGAATTTATTAGATGTCACGCATGGAAAAATAATCAATACTTAATGGCAAATTAATTAAATTGAAGGCTGGATTTCTTGGAAACCGGACAGCTTGAATCTCATTGGCTGAAAGGAGACCACGTTGTCAGGGACGCTTACGAAGGCGCGAAATGTGAGGAGCGAAATCCATCCATATCTCCTAAATCTGTGATCACCTGGAGTTCATATTTTATCCAGCAGATATGCTAGCGGAGTGGATTAATTTGATGTAAATTTTAACTTCCAATTCGGAGTGCAAGTACCGATATTAAAAATCCACCCCCTCCCTAAGGGGCATGACGTCAACAAATCCGCGGGAAAAAGGCTTCATCCATATATACGGAGCTGAATTGACGGTCGCCAGCCACTTGTCTTGAATCGTTGGAGCTGAATTGACGGTCGCCAGCACACGTGAATTGAATATCGGGAGCTGAACTGTTGGTCGCCGGTAACTTAGAATTCTACGGACGTACAGTCATTTAATGGCGCGAGCATCCGCCAGTGTTTGTAAAGTGTGATCGCGCTCAAGCAACATGTTAAATCTGGAAATAGTTAACGTAGGATAGTGTTTGTTATTTGTGAATATCAGTGATGTAAAGTAATTATCTTGCAAGAGAGTAGTATAAAATATATCACCATAAGTACGTACATAATAGACTGTGTGACGAACAGTACTTTAAGGAAGTAGTAGCCTGTACTTAGCTATACCGAACCGATGTAATGAACACGTCAAGAATGCCGTATAAATCGGGCGTATCGCGACGGGCGAAATAGTTGACACCTCGTCGTACGTGTCCAGGTCCATTGTGCGGCAGGTGGACGAAGATTAAATAGTGTAAATATATTAAATTCTTGGGTCTAGGATAGAAATTTGTTGTATCCAAATTAAAGTATACAGTGTTAACGTAGTAAATGGTGAAGGTTTGTGGAAATCAAGATATGAGTGTAAAATAATAATAATGTGCCAGGAAATCTTTTGTGAAACTACGCCATCAAGGATGGAGGAGTAAAACGCAGAGAGGGGCTGGATGAAGCCTCTCGTCTGCAAAGCTGCAATGGAATACCGATAACTAAGATGAGTACTAAACTGTAAAATATATTTGGGAAATGTTATCGTGATGGGAAAAATGGGAATAATTTGGTCATACTTGGTTACCTTCTGTAACAAGATGGGTCGCTTAACGACCCCATCCTAAATTTGTAGCACGGACAGTAGTAAATCATAATAATGTAAATAATCGGGTCTTTTATGTATTCAGTTTGTTGGAGATGTAAATTTGTATATATAGTGTAGTACGTTAAGTCATGCATGCATTCAGATTTTCTTTGTAGTCGATAATTTTCTTTACATTTGATTTTGATTATGCTAGTTAAATAAGACCCGAGATGTGCTTTTATGTTTTGTCATTTTAACGAGCCATTTAATGACATGGAAGGAAAATCCAGCTTCGCCATACCAAGTGTGTTTTGTTGAAATTAATATGGTCATATTTTCAAAGTGAAGTTGTTAAATTTGTGAGATGCGATTAATATAATATTTCCAAGTAAGTCGTATCTGGAGTGATTAGTGCCAGAATAAATGGAGTTTGTAAAATGGGTTATGCGTTAAACATATAAGAGTGGACTACCGTATTACAGGCGAATTTATTATTTTTTTAAATATTAATAATAATAATAAATAAATAATATAACTATTTTTTTTAAAGAAGATATTTCTTTTTTAAATATGATTTGGAGATAATAATAATTTATGTGATCAAGTGTTGAGTTTATTGGGAATCATTTAATGACGGGAGGTCGTTTTAATTTGGAATTAAAGTGCGTGATAATTTAATTTGATCGATTAATAATATTGAAATGTAGATCGGTGTTAATAATCCGTACATGTTAATGAACGTGTGGTTTAAATTACGGTCCAATTTTTTTTACGTATAAATGTCGCGTTTTGAAGTTGCGATTCATTAGCCGGAACATGTAGTGCTAATATTACGAGACCATGATTGTCAAATTTTGGTAAATATAATTTCAAGATGTTACGATTATTTGTGGAGAATGAACTAAGGCATAGATCCAAATGAGATAGAAAATGTGAAAGAATTTGCAGTCAGATAATAAAAGGTCGTACGATGTCCGAAATGAATAAATAAGTCAGTTGATAATTCTGTGAGGAATAAATAAATGAATCGAGGAATATTGAGATAGAGAGAAAAATAAATTCCGTACGAGAGACACTTAGGATATTGATATGAGTGTAAAATGTACGGGCAGTGTCACAGAGAAATACTGAGTTACGCAGCGGGTAGAATTCGAACCCGTGACAGCATGTACGAAATAAATAGACTGCACAGTTATTCGTTGAGATACAACGGATCTAAGGATAATGAGAGTTCAGATTCCACAGAAATGGTCGTATATTGTATTCATTGTAATAACGAGTGAGGACAATCATGATGTCGTGATAATAATAATAATAAATATTGCAGATAAAGGATTGGACCGCCTTAATTAAATGAGCGTTGATAACGATGTTAAACGGGAATCTAATTGAGAATATGCAACCGATAATAATAACAATGTAAGGACGATGTTAAATCATCGCGGTCAGATTAATAATAATTGTCATAATAATAACTGTAATGATGTCGTTGGTTGATCAGTGAAATGTTTGTAATTGCGACCGATATCTTAATATATATGTTTTGGCGTAAGTGACCGGTTCATTAATGATAATAACCTTTTAAGTGACGTGAATAATAATAATATCTTGGGTCACCTATTCATTAATAATAATAATAACCACGAGAGGGATATAATAATAATAACAGTTATAACCATTTGTGTTTGCATCCCGCATAATAATGATGATATTAATCAGACGTGACAGTGCCAGGAACCGTTGAGGAATAATAATAATAATAATAATAATAATAATAATAATAATAATAATAATAATAATAATAATAATTTCAAGGATGATAATTTCGTGGATTAAATTATTTGGTGACAACGTCCCTCTATTCGTATGTTTGAACAATGAGAGTGATAATATTAGAGTCTTTTGGTATCTTTTTATTGTACGGTTTCCGTACGGGACGAAGTTACAGTCATACTTGCGTGTTTGTTTACTTCGCTCGCGATGCGAGGGGGGTCACTGGCCACGGTATTTCCCACCGCTTCTCGTTATCTCATCTGTGTCAGTAGTCTACTGAGGCTAACTGGTAACAATTCAGATCGCATGTAAATAAAATGTAAATGCTAATTCATTGGTATGGCATCAGCTGGATATCGTAAGATAGGAACTGTCCGTGGAATCCAGTTTTCGCACTTCACGAGAAACATTACCCAGTCCGAGTACCGGTCTCGGAAAAATGTATATAGCCGGAGTACATCATCTTAGTTAAATCGGGAAGCCGACCGTAACATGGGTTATGCTCGGGCTCCCGATAGAAGGAAGCTATATCCTTGAGTAACGGTTCGATTCAAATGGAATCGATCCGTAAATTATACCTCCAAAATGTCATTTTATTTCAGAAGCAACGCAGCAAGATATTGATACCACTTGCGGTATGGCAAGTGATTTATATATGTAACATGTGTGTAAATTCAAATATTGTTGCCACGTGTATCAAAGTTTTATACGTCAAATGGCGTAATAAACCGCTCCTTCTGGCAAATTATTTCAAAGGAAACCACTCTCATAATCTTTTTATTGTAGTTAGATGATGCCCTTTTTAAAGTAACAGTCACTTCCTAGTCCTATCATGGAGTCCTTAAATTCAAGTTACAATCGAGCCTTCCCCCTTTTAATTTTAAGTTGCTCCGTTCATCCCCGTGTTCTATTATGCCGTTATATTTATATTTGATGATATAAATAATGAACCGACACCCCTGAGATAAATGCTAGTCTGGGACTCGGGAGGTGGACGGGTGCAAAATGGCTGGCCCAAAGTGGGGCTTTAAGAACGGCAAAGTGTTGCTTGAAGAACGGCAGAGAGGCCAATTTTATTGCTAATCAATTTTTATATTTTTATACTTTTTTTCAAAATTTTATATTTTTAAATTTTTGAATTTTATTAATTGATGACCGCATCACGGTCAAGTGTGTGTTCACTTGTAACGTAATATCATGCTAGAGTAAGGTTAGTTTCGAACGGAGCTAGATTTGACTAGTGTATTAATATAATCCATTGCTAATCTCTTCAAGTTTGGCAATGATTCAAAATTCAATAAGCTCGAAGATTTGATGTTTCTCTTTTTCCCATATGGAATTTAATATTTTTTTTTTGTTATTCAGGACTCCATTTAAATGTCATTGGACATGAGATGAATATTATAAACAGCTGTTTAGGAAGGCTTGAAATGGTAAAAATATTACTGAGCACCAGTTCAAGTTATTAGTTAAAAAGAGGTTGAGATGGTATAAATTAAAATTAACGTATTTCAGGGCAGGAGATTTCCAACTTCGTCGTTGTTTTTAATGTTGTTGTTGTTGTTATATTGGAGCGGTTTATTGTGAAATCTTAGGCGCAAGCCAGCATTCAAGTTGAATGACCTGCAAATGTAAACAAGTTTTATAGTCAAAATTTTTTTTTGTTAAATGAAAGTTAGTGTAGGGGTATAATGTCATAGGATAGGGCCTAGACCCAATAGCGTATTCCTTCGTGTGCAGCAAGGCGAGAGGCCGATCGGCTCTTTTGCTTTCTCAAGAAAAGTTATAATGTCTGACGACGGTGGGGAGCGATCCCAGGACATGGTGGTAGAAGGACAGGGAGAGATGAAAGCTCTCACGTTAGAGGATTTAATGCGGAACTTAACTCTGAACATGGAACGTAGGTTCGATCAAGTACAGGCTAATAGTGTTTCATTAGAAAATAAAGTTGATCAAATGCAGGCTGATAATGTTTCAACTAAACATGAACTTGCAGAACAAATGAAGGTTAATAGTGTTTCATTAGAAAACAAAATCGACCAAGTACAGGCCGCGAGTGTTTCACTAGAGAATAAGATCGACCGAGTACAGGCTGCGTGTGAAATTAATAAAACAGAACTCAAGGCACAAATAGATGCAGTTCAGGCCGCGAGCGTAGCGATGGGACAGGAACTTAGGGACCAATTAACTCAAGTCCAGGAAGCATGTCACTTCGCGAAAGACGAATTAAAAGTGCACATGGATGCGTACATTACCATCGTTAATGAAAAGGTTGACCGCGTTAGAGATGAGGCTCAAATGGAACGCGCAGAAATTAAGGAAAAATTGAACGCTAGTGTCAAGGAACTCGCCGCTCTGCGATTAACTGATAAAAAAGACATAGAATCACACATAGAGGAAGTTCGGGATGAGTGTAGGAAGGAGAATGACATCGTCCGGGGACAAGTAGAAGAAAAATGCGCGCAGATAGCTGGCACCTTGGACAAGCATGACAAGGGCATGAACGAGTTACGTGGGGAAGCCGCACGTACACTTGTCATCGTAGCAGGACTGAAAAACAAAGTCGAAGAACTAACTATAAATTTAGAAGACCGTAGCCAGAGAATAACTAAGTGCGAAGACGCAAACTTAGCGTTATTCCAGCGGACGGAAGATCTAATCGAACAGGGCCAATCATTTGCCGACACGGAAGTTCGCCTATTAGAACAATGCAAGGCGTATAATGGGCAAAATTCCGGCACAAAAGAAATAGCCAGTTGTAATCCCGACGGAATGGATGACATCCGAAAAGACTTGGAGATGTTGAAGGCTAGGTTGGAACCATCAGCGTCTAGCCAAGATTTTAACCTCCAATATCGCGAATACGAACCCCATGATAACCAGGGGATTCATAAGAAAGGAGGCCTATCCCATGCTGATACACACGGTTTCAAGTTTGAAAACAGAGATGGGTCGTCTACGTCATCAAGTGCTATCCCGACATCGGTGGTACACGTCATTAAGATGTCTGATGACAAGCCACCAAAGTTCGATGCCCGTGGGCATATCACCCCGAAAGGTTTCATCCGGGAAATCGCCGGTTATATAAATGAGAATAAAATACCAGTAGAGCGACAACTGCGAACAGTCGAGAAATTCCTAGACGGAGCACCAGCTGTATGGTTCAGGGCTTTCTTGTATACTTTTGAAGATTTTGAAGGATTTCGGCGGGCTTTTCTCCAAAAGTTCTGGAGTATTCAGGAACAGCAGGAGTTAAGGCTGGAAGTATACTCCAGACGATATTCAACATCTTCACCCACGAAATTCTCAGATTACTTTGTGGCACAATTTCACAAGCTACGAGAGCTTGATAATCCAATGAGCGAAACAGAATTGATTAGCGCCATTGGAAAACAATTGCCATTCGAGGTCCAACGAATGATGATAGCGTCAAATGTCCAGACAGCTGTCGATGCGGAGGCTTTATTACGTCAATTAGACCTCACAACGCATCATTCGAACCCAAGACAAATTAGGAGCAGGGACCAACAGGTGAATAATATCGAACGGACAATCGAACCGAAGACCACTAGTACGAAGAACCAGGGAACTAGTACTGATCCAGAACCTCGTCGAGCATATAATACGGAGTGGAAGCCGCGACAATGGACGAGACCAAGGAATTTTGCGGAAGGCAACCGGCAAACCAACCAAGGGAACTTTCGAGCTGACAGGGGATACCGTGGATTCCAGAGAAGTAATTATAGGCCGTATCCAGCTAGGAATCAAGGGAACCCGAGATATTACCAGGGAGGATCTCGTCAGGAGAAGGATGACAGATATCAAGAGTCTAGGCGGTATATAGAAGAGCTGAATAAAAGAAAATGGAAGGAGGCGATCCATGATCGGGGCCGTGATGAGGAAGCGACAGGAGCGGAGAGCTTGCAATTCCAAAGAGCAAGGATAGGTGGCAGCGACTTGAACCCGAATGCACCGACGTTCGATTCGGGACAAGGAAACAAAGAGATGTGACTAGAAGCAGAGGATGAACGAGAGGAAGCAGATGACGAGCCGGAAGAAGATGATGTCGAAGAAGAGGATGAAGAAGATGACGGAAGGGAAGAAGAAGTCCAAGTAATCCATACACCAATTGAAGCAAGGCCATGTCCAGAGTGTGGAGAGATAGACAGCGACGTGCAGGAATTTGTCAATACGATCCATCAAATCGAAAGACAGAACGAGGAGTTAAGGGTCAGGAACCAGATGTTGAGAGACGAAATCAATAGCCGTCGCAGAACAGAGGATCCGATGTCAAATCATGATAGTGATGATATGGACACATCATAAAAAAAAAATCTCATGATGCTCACTAGATTTTTTTTTACCTGGGCAAGAGGAAGATGAACCCGAGTGACTTAGGCCCATAATCAATCATGATTTGATCGGTAAAATAATATGAGACATTTATTGAAATACAGAGGAGTGTATTTGAAAATATTTCGTTTATGTAATGTTGAAATCAGAGCGAAGGAAGGACGACAGACTGGAGCCTGACGGATTAGCTCAACACGACAACTTTTAGCTACTTCACAGCAGGGAATATCATTAGTTGGCGTACAAGGAAATACAGAGTCCACAAATAAGTCTTGGTCAGAAAGAGGAAGGGGGAGAATCATACAAAGAAAACCCACCACATGAGTAAGACCTTGGGATATTTTTGGTAGGACGGAAATTCCATGACCTCATGGAAAATTACAGCGGCCGAGTGTACGTTCGCTAGCCTAAGTTCGAGCAGGTGGAGATTTAAATCACGTGACCGCTTGCCGGCCAATAGTAAAAATTTGATGGGAGACTCAGTGATACCATCTTAAGGAATGATGGATGAGATATTTTCGTAATTACAAAAGTATTCAGTAATAAATTAATATGAGTACGCGGATGAATGTACTGAATTTATTAGATGTCACGCATGGAAAAATAATCAATACTTAATGGCAAATTAATTAAATTGAAGGCTGGATTTCTTGGAAACCGGACAGCTTGAATCTCATTGGCTGAAAGGAGACCACGTTGTCAGGGACGCTTACGAAGGCGCGAAATGTGAGGAGCGAAATCCATCCATATCTCCTAAATCTGTGATCACCTGGAGTTCATATTTTATCCAGCAGATATGCTAGCGGAGTGGATTAATTTGATGTAAATTTTAACTTCCAATTCGGAGTGCAAGTACCGATATTAAAAATCCACCCCCTCCCTAAGGGGCATGACGTCAACAAATCCGCGGGAAAAAGGCTTCATCCATATATACGGAGCTGAATTGACGGTCGCCAGCCACTTGTCTTGAATCGTTGGAGCTGAATTGACGGTCGCCAGCACACGTGAATTGAATATCGGGAGCTGAACTGTTGGTCGCCGGTAACTTAGAATTCTACGGACGTACAGTCATTTAATGGCGCGAGCATCCGCCAGTGTTTGTAAAGTGTGATCGCGCTCAAGCAACATGTTAAATCTGGAAATAGTTAACGTAGGATAGTGTTTGTTATTTGTGAATATCAGTGATGTAAAGTAATTATCTTGCAAGAGAGTAGTATAAAATATATCACCATAAGTACGTACATAATAGACTGTGTGACGAACAGTACTTTAAGGAAGTAGTAGCCTGTACTTAGCTATACCGAACCGATGTAATGAACACGTCAAGAATGCCGTATAAATCGGGCGTATCGCGACGGGCGAAATAGTTGACACCTCGTCGTACGTGTCCAGGTCCATTGTGCGGCAGGTGGACGAAGATTAAATAGTGTAAATATATTAAATTCTTGGGTCTAGGATAGAAATTTGTTGTATCCAAATTAAAGTATACAGTGTTAACGTAGTAAATGGTGAAGGTTTGTGGAAATCAAGATATGAGTGTAAAATAATAATAATGTGCCAGGAAATCTTTTGTGAAACTACGCCATCAAGGATGGAGGAGTAAAACGCAGAGAGGGGCTGGATGAAGCCTCTCGTCTGCAAAGCTGCAATGGAATACCGATAACTAAGATGAGTACTAAACTGTAAAATATATTTGGGAAATGTTATCGTGATGGGAAAAATGGGAATAATTTGGTCATACTTGGTTACCTTCTGTAACAAGATGGGTCGCTTAACGACCCCATCCTAAATTTGTAGCACGGACAGTAGTAAATCATAATAATGTAAATAATCGGGTCTTTTATGTATTCAGTTTGTTGGAGATGTAAATTTGTATATATAGTGTAGTACGTTAAGTCATGCATGCATTCAGATTTTCTTTGTAGTCGATAATTTTCTTTACATTTGATTTTGATTATGCTAGTTAAATAAGACCCGAGATGTGCTTTTATGTTTTGTCATTTTAACGAGCCATTTAATGACATGGAAGGAAAATCCAGCTTCGCCATACCAAGTGTGTTTTGTTGAAATTAATATGGTCATATTTTCAAAGTGAAGTTGTTAAATTTGTGAGATGCGATTAATATAATATTTCCAAGTAAGTCGTATCTGGAGTGATTAGTGCCAGAATAAATGGAGTTTGTAAAATGGGTTATGCGTTAAACATATAAGAGTGGACTACCGTATTACAGGCGAATTTATTATTTTTTTAAATATTAATAATAATAATAAATAAATAATATAACTATTTTTTTAAAGAAGATATTTCTTTTTTAAATATGATTTGGAGATAATAATAATTTATGTGATCAAGTGTTGAGTTTATTGGGAATCATTTAATGACGGGAGGTCGTTTTAATTTGGAATTAAAGTGCGTGATAATTTAATTTGATCGATTAATAATATTGAAATGTAGATCGGTGTTAATAATCCGTACATGTTAATGAACGTGTGGTTTAAATTACGGTCCAATTTTTTTTACGTATAAATGTCGCGTTTTGAAGTTGCGATTCATTAGCCGGAACATGTAGTGCTAATATTACGAGACCATGATTGTCAAATTTTGGTAAATATAATTTCAAGATGTTACGATTATTTGTGGAGAATGAACTAAGGCATAGATCCAAATGAGATAGAAAATGTGAAAGAATTTGCAGTCAGATAATAAAAGGTCGTACGATGTCCGAAATGAATAAATAAGTCAGTTGATAATTCTGTGAGGAATAAATAAATGAATCGAGGAATATTGAGATAGAGAGAAAAATAAATTCCGTACGAGAGACACTTAGGATATTGATATGAGTGTAAAATGTACGGGCAGTGTCACAGAGAAATACTGAGTTACGCAGCGGGTAGAATTCGAACCCGTGACAGCATGTACGAAATAAATAGACTGCACAGTTATTCGTTGAGATACAACGGATCTAAGGATAATGAGAGTTCAGATTCCACAGAAATGGTCGTATATTGTATTCATTGTAATAACGAGTGAGGACAATCATGATGTCGTGATAATAATAATAATAAATATTGCAGATAAAGGATTGGACCGCCTTAATTAAATGAGCGTTGATAACGATGTTAAACGGGAATCTAATTGAGAATATGCAACCGATAATAATAACAATGTAAGGACGATGTTAAATCATCGCGGTCAGATTAATAATAATTGTCATAATAATAACTGTAATGATGTCGTTGGTTGATCAGTGAAATGTTTGTAATTGCGACCGATATCTTAATATATATGTTTTGGCGTAAGTGACCGGTTCATTAATGATAATAACCTTTTAAGTGACGTGAATAATAATAATATCTTGGGTCACCTATTCATTAATAATAATAATAACCACGAGAGGGATATAATAATAATAACAGTTATAACCATTTGTGTTTGCATCCCGCATAATAATGATGATATTAATCAGACGTGACAGTGCCAGGAACCGTTGAGGAATAATAATAATAATAATAATAATAATAATAATAATAATAATAATAATAATAATAATAATAATTTCAAGGATGATAATTTCGTGGATTAAATTATTTGGTGACAACGTCCCTCTATTCGTATGTTTGAACAATGAGAGTGATAATATTAGAGTCTTTTGGTATCTTTTTATTGTACGGTTTCCGTACGGGACGAAGTTACAGTCATACTTGCGTGTTTGTTTACTTCGCTCGCGATGCGAGGGGGGTCACTGGCCACGGTATTTCCCACCGCTTCTCGTTATCTCATCTGTGTCAGTAGTCTACTGAGGCTAACTGGTAACAATTCAGATCGCATGTAAATAAAATGTAAATGCTAATTCATTGGTATGGCATCAGCTGGATATCGTAAGATAGGAACTGTCCGTGGAATCCAGTTTTCGCACTTCACGAGAAACATTACCCAGTCCGAGTACCGGTCTCGGAAAAATGTATATAGCCGGAGTACATCATCTTAGTTAAATCGGGAAGCCGACCGTAACATGGGTTATGCTCGGGCTCCCGATAGAAGGAAGCTATATCCTTGAGTAACGGTTCGATTCAAATGGAATCGATCCGTAAATTATACCTCCAAAATGTCATTTTATTTCAGAAGCAACGCAGCAAGATATTGATACCACTTGCGGTATGGCAAGTGATTTATATATGTAACATGTGTGTAAATTCAAATATTGTTGCCACGTGTATCAAAGTTTTATACGTCAAATGGCGTAATAAACCGCTCCTTCTGGCAAATTATTTCAAAGGAAACCACTCTCATAATCTTTTTATTGTAGTTAGATGATGCCCTTTTTAAAGTAACAGTCACTTCCTAGTCCTATCATGGAGTCCTTAAATTCAAGTTACAATCGAGCCTTCCCCCTTTTAATTTTAAGTTGCTCCGTTCATCCCCGTGTTCTATTATGCCGTTATATTTATATTTGATGATATAAATAATGAACCGACACCCCTGAGATAAATGCTAGTCTGGGACTCGGGAGGTGGACGGGTGCACTACAACCCCTAAATACCCTCATCACCTTGTGCAGAGATCTGTACCCTTTATTTACAATCCCATTTATGTGATTACCCCAATGAAGATTTTTCATTATGTTAACAGCTAGGTCCTTACAATGATCCCCAAAAGGAACGTTCACCCCATCAACGCAGTAAATAAAACTAAGAGGACTTTTCCTATATGTGAAACTCACAAACTGACTTTTAACCCCGTTTATCATCATACCATTGCCTACTGTCCATCTCACAACCCCTCGAGGTCATTTTGCAGTTAAAAAAGGAAGTAAATTGCCTCAAATTTGGCACTTATTGATAGTATAATAATAAAAGAGAAACTGAAAGCCGTAAGTATTAGGATACAGTTAAAATCTTTGCGGAATTTCTAATTCTCACTCATAAAGAGACTGTTCCTGCGAACAGTCGATCGTTTGATGAAACTATTCGTCACAGTATCGAGGTTCAATTTTTTCTTGATTATGGAATGCGCTATTGCGTTGTTCGATTTTCCTTGCGTCTTGTTACTCCGCAGGTAAGTTTTTAATCTTCTCAGGGCAAATAAAGAAGGTTCTAATGTACATGTAAAAACGGGGGTAGTTAAAGTGATCTTTAGCAACCTAAATAACTTTGAAATCAAATAACTTTGAAGAAGTGTTGGATGAATCAGATCTAATTCATAAAACATTCATATACCTCATTTGCGATGGAGAATAAAGTAAACAAAAGGTTCCTAGTGGGCTCCGTAGCCCCACCGTTCGTAATGCGCGGAACAAAAATACGAGTACATTGGTATTGCTAGGGTTAAGAAATACAACGAAAAATTAAGATCCCCTTCTTTACTCTCTTTCTTATCTTTCTCCTTCATGTTTGTGGGGGTGTTAACACCCCCACACAAATTTTTGGGGGGAGGTCGATCACCGTAGAATCCCGGCCCCCTCCCCTCCCCCCGGGAGTCGGCGCCCCTGAATGATACCATTACATTTATAATTCTCACTTGTTACTTGAGACGTGTCCTGTCCCTTCTACTACGACTCATCGTCATTATCATAGGTAGAACGAATATAGCCATTGTGTTCAGTGTTCATCAATGTGTCCTATTATTATCAGTTTTTAGATGACTGAAGAGACCAAATCAAGGAATCAAAAACTCCGTCGCAATGCTGGCACACGAACTCTACCAAAGCTCCTTACCTTATTCCTGTAGAAGCACGTGGTCATCCCTCCTCATATCCGCAAATGGTACTACTTTTGAAACTGTGCAATACTAGCATGTCAACGATGAGTACAGCAGCCAGTACAGCTAGAACGGACTCTACGGCAACGCAGTGGATTATCTGTATTATCCAGAAAGAGCATTGAGCTGTTGGCTACGACGTCTCAGACTCCTAAAATTAAAAAAATGAACTATTTAGGGGAAGAGTAGGGAATCTGCGGCAGTGGACCCTCATCGCTAAATCACATACTTTCAGAATACAAAGTAGTCGTCAGTTTAACAGTACTCACTTTCAGGGCCGAATTTGACTACTGCAGCGTCCATTGATCCAGGAAATATTGCACTATTATCCCATTTCTCAAAATATTGATATGTACGCACCTGAAAGTGAGAGTAAACAGCAGCTTAGTGTTTCCATCTTGGTTTTTTATTAGCAAATTTGTCTATGACACCTTCATAATCCAATCACACAGTTGAATCATTTTCATTGGCAAGCACGGCAATGGACCCAGCGTTTTTGAGTTTCGGATGACTGAAAATCATTTTTTACACTTGTAAAGGCAAAAAATGACCTTTCAGCTGAGAAATTAGAGACAGGAGCACATAAATAAATCTTTACTCTAAAAAGTAACTACCTGAGTGCGAGGTCGCAAGAGCTACGTCTACTCAGGACCATTTGAAGGCGTCAGTACCAACTGATTCACCATGTGTGTTGTAGAACATCTAGGAAATGAATGTAAAGAGAGGCGCAGAGAGCGAACTTCTCTGGAATTTATTTGATTACTTCAGAAAATTGACATAATGACGTTCACAACGTGTTCGAAACAAAACTCTAACTTGCCACATGAGCAGCGAGAGATATCACAGTGAACACAAAAGTCCACGACAACAAATCAAAATAATAATTTTTAAGGCGTTCAGGACGATCAGCTAGGTATCCACTTTTACAGAATGTACAAGTCGGTATACTGTCGAGACGTAGCCCATAAATGATGAAAATAATCTGTTGTTGCTTGACTCCTCGCACTGCTATCCCTATCTCGAAGTTATTTGAGAAGTTTACCTGCCAATCTGTTCGTTTGTTAGTTCTTGCACTATTATCTTAACGTGTTTATTGTATATGCTTTGAAATTTCAAATCTGTAACGTCTCCCAAGTATTTACCTTTCTTATTGAGCTTAGACTGGAAGGCAGTAGACTTGTTTATGAAGCAGTCCATGGTGCTAATGATCTGCTTATCAAGAACCAGACAAACACCTCCTTGGAATGATGGAGCCACAGAAGCAGGGGTGTTGTTTACCTAGTAATTAACGAGCCAGCTTCAGCGCTGCTCCGTCAGCTCCGTGATTTGTCTTCAGCCATTCAAATTCGTCTGCCAGTCTTCTGACGGAACGTGCGCGTCAATGAACTTTTCATGATAATAAATAATGCTTTGGAGTATATACTGTACTTATTCCCAGAGGGTTGTGACCTATAAGCCGAATGTTTAAGCATTATTCAATTAGAATTCAAACTTAATTAAAGGCTGGTTTACATGGGTAGAGTAGTGATGCTAGCAGAGTAGCAAGTAGAGTGCACTCTCCCGTCTACTCTACCGATTCCGAGTATGGACCGTTTACACGCACCAGGGGCCTGGGGGTGGGGGCGGAGTTACTGGGGTTTAGAATCCCTCCATGGAATGTTTACTTAAATAAAATCAACAGAAACTGACAATAAACAATAAACTAAATAAATGTTCACAGTGACATAATTGTAAAATCAACAGATCTGCTGAATCTATTTTCAAAGAAGATTCGAAAGTTGGATTTTAGATTGTAAGCCATTAGCTGTAAAACTGTTCTGGTTCTGTTTTTTAATATAAGATTTTGTAGTGTACTCCAATCTGAATATCAGCATAATTCACATGTATCAGTGTCCTTATAGAGACGGTCATTCTTGCTCTCACCACACACGCACAAGCACCTTCATTATGTTCTAGCATAATTTTGTAACTATACCTATACCCCCCCCCCCCAATCCAGCCATCCGCTAATCCTGCCTACGCTACTGACACACAGTAGAGTGTTGATACTCGTAGTAGCACGATGCTTGGTCAAAATGTCGTATACCCGATCATTAAGAAAAGGGTTGATAAAGTATTGGTTGGCTATGTTTTCAAATGCACTTATGTGAGGCGAATAGACAAAGAAGAGAATGGCTGAGAGAGTGGCTTAAAAGAAGAGGTGAAGGTGAGCTGCATGTAGCATTTCAACCACCAGCCCTTCTTAAATTTCTGGCAGTACCGGGAGTCGACTCCGGGCCTCCGAGGACGGCAGCTAATAACACTAACCGCTACGTTACGGAGGCAGTAAAAATCGAGTGATAAAACCATTATTCTGTTTATGCCCTGAGTACATTAATATGGCAGCTCTCCGTACATGCTACTACAGTTTTACTGATTCCTCAAGGTACAATTCCACTGCCAGCGGCAAAGGGTGACATGTAGCATGCGGCTAGGAACAGATGTTGCTCTTTGTAGCATGCAGCTTGTTGTCAGTGGAAGATGTGGTATGCTACATGTGTTGCCGTGTGTAGCATGCGTTACTTGTGGAGACGTGTCGCCAACTACAAACGATATTCCATCAAGGCAAACCAAGGCAACAGTTCCTCAACCGATTATAACCGACGAGGATGTCTTTGCAGACTATTGCGGCGGCAGCGTATAACTGTTATTCAGCACGGTCGTAGGAGAAAACGACCCCGCTAGTGGAATGGAGAATAATATTCGTTCGATCAAATTAAGTTCAGTACACCATGAATTATTTGAGAAGTTGTTAGCTGAAGACAAAGCGCATTTCAAAAATGTTACACGGATAAGCCAGAAAAATTTTGAATAGTTGTTAGACAAGGTTGGACCGATGATTGTAAAATCCGATACCAAGCTTCGTGAAGCAATACCGCCAAAAGTCAGACTATTGCTTACCCTTCGACTTTTGGCTGCTGGTGACAACTATAATTCCTTGATGTACTTGTTCCGAGTTTCTCAACCTAGAATCTCACGCATCATTCCGGAAGAGTGCATGGCGCGGTGTGATCCAAGCTGATAAAGACATGGAGCCCTTGGCAAACAAACCACGTCAGAATTCTCAAGAGGCGAAAAAGCCATTAAGGAATGAGTTTAGGGAGTACTTTATCAGATGAAAGCCGTGCACCATGGCAGGATCGGTATGCTTAGAGGTACGGGAAGTTCAGAAGCTTCTTGTTCATTCGAATTTATTCATAAATTTTTAAATTAAAATGTATTAGTTTTAAGTAGAATATCCTAACCATATTCTGATTACTTTACCCCCTTACAGTTCACATTTCTAATTAAACTTATACCAGGAGAATGAAAGATAACTCGTGGCAACTCTGACAATAAGCAGACATAGTGAGGAAGAAAAAAACTGATAAAACAGTGTTCGAAGACTTTGCATAATTAGAGTAGCGGCGAATGGTTTTTTATGAAAAAATGTAGATTAATTGTTGTATGATAACAGTGTAGGAAACGAGAACCGTTTGTTGTTATGCTGTTAAACAATGTATTTACGAGAAATCCATAGGAATGAAAATGTCATACGATACACTACTGATACGTAGATGATGATGATGATGATGATGATTATTATTATTATTATTATTATTATTATTATTATTATTATTGTACCGGGGATTCTGTGGAACGCAGAGGTATAAGAAGGTGCGGGCTTGAATGGGCGGGCAGAGAAAATATAAGAGCAAAATTTAAAACACTAAAATTTGGAATTTTATTTCTTTCCTTTCTTTTTCCGACTTTAAACTTAATAAATAATCTGAATGAACAATAACAAATAACAGTTGAATGGAAAATGATGAGCTCGTCAACTCCGATTACAGGAAAGGTTTAACTTAAACAATAATTTGCAAAATGAGCTTGCAGCTCCAAAGTTACACTATTTCAAAGAGCACCTTTGCTCCGTCCGGCTCCATGGCTAAATGGTTAGCGTGCTGGCCTTCGGTCACAGGGGTCCCGGGTTCGATTCCAGGCAGGGTCTGGAATTTTAACCATAATTCGTTAATTCCCCTGACACGGGGACTGGGTGTATGTGCCGTCTTCTTCATCATTTCATCCTCATTACGACGCGCAGGTCGCCTACGGGTGTCAAATCAAAAGACCTGCACCAGGCCTCTTCAGAGGCCACTCGACATTTCATTTCATACCTTTGCTCCACTCAATTTACACTCTAGGAGACTGAGCTCCAAAATTTACCACAGTCACGCCTCTCACAAACACAAGTTTCTAATCCAAATTTAATATTAGATCACTTTGAGAACAGTATTTGCCCGCTCGACAGTCTGATTTGCAATTGACTATGAATGGTTCGAAATTAAACAGGGGCAATAAGATGGCCTACATGTACAGAAAGAAAAGTTTTAAGAAAATCGGCCATGAACAAAATGCTAGGAGGCGAAGCACTTGCACTTCTTTTGACATACACTTTTTAAAACAACTCAAATCTTATATGGGCTTATGGCCCGAAATTACAGAGGCTAAGCCTATACTACAGCGGGTGACTACATGGCGAAAATATTAACTTCCAAAATAGTGTTATCAATTTAGAAATTTAGAAAAACAGAGTACCCCCCACCAATACCAAGTTGAATGGGAATTAAAAGAGAGTGAACACTCTTTATTCCCTAATTTACACATTTCCCTGCACACAGTCTAGCTCGAGCGGTCGAGGAGAGAGGTTGTGTAGAGTAGTGCGTGCGTTGAACATGGTTGGCATCGAGCAGTACCGGGCCGCTATTGGCAAATGGCAGGCGAAGCGGAAGAAGGAGAACAGGAATGGATTGGTGATAAGTAAGGACGGATTAAAAATGAGTGAAGCGGTGCTGGTAGTGGCAGTGATAGCGGTGCTACTGGTTATTGGGGGGGTGGAATTAAACCCAGCCCCAAATACCAGTGGAAAATATAACACAGAGGATTTGGCCGCACTCAGGGTGGTTGTGAGTGAAGTCATGCAGGAGAAATGCCAGTGGGAGAAAGTGCAGGAAATAAAGGACATGATGGAGGAGCAGAGAAAGGAGATAGGCAACATGAAGAAATGGCTGAAAACGAGGACGGAGGAATCAAGCAGAAGAGTTGATAATAATGAGAAAGAAATCGAGTTATTGAGAGGGGAAGTGAAATATTTGAAAGAGGAGATGATGAGGATGAAGAAAGAAGAGGAGGAGTACAAGCAGGAGAGATGGAAGAAAGCCATATTTATATATGGAGTTGAGGAAGATGTGAGGGAGGGCAAGATGGAACTGATAGACAAGGTGATCGAAGTTATACGTGATATAATGAAGATAAACTTCAGTAGTGATGACATAGACGATGTAGAGAGAATTGGTAAAACTAAAGGTCGGAGGCCAATTAGGGTAAAAATTTTATCTACCTTAATGGCAGGAATTGTGTTAGGTAACAGTAAGAATTTACAGGGACAGAAAATAAGGGTGAAAAGAGAGATGGGAAGAAAAGGAAGTGAAAATATGAGGATCTTGAATAGGCACCTATGGAGAGCGAGGAACCAGGGGCTAAAGGCCCGAATAAGAGATCTGAGGCTGGAGGTGACAAACGGGCGATGGGTTAGAGTACACTCAGTGACGAAGCTAAAGGAGATGGACGAAAACGAGAGGGTTGAGGGTGGTGAGATGACAAGGCAAGATGGGAAGAAGAAAGAAGAAAAGAAGAGGAGGAGAGACGTGGCAGGAGAGGAGAGCATCTCAGAAGAGAATGGGCAGTGCAGCCGGGAGACAGAAGATCAAGATAGTGAAGTGGACGGTGAGAGTGAGCAGCAAGAAACTGGGAGAGTATAGTGCAGTGTTGCAGTGAGCAAGAAAGGACAAGGGAAGGTGGATTCAGAAGTCCAAAATAGTGAGGAGGTGAGTGGGGGTGAGCAGCAAGAATCGGTGAGAGCAGAGTGCAGTGGTGTAGTGAACAAGAAAGGACACGAGGAGACAGATCGACAGGAAGGTAAAAAAAATTATGAGTAAAATCAGAAGTAGGAGCTTAAAAGACATATGGGGAAAAGTACGTAAAGGGATGGAAGATACAGAGGGCATGGAACGGTATAGGTTGGTTAAAGAAGGAGGAATGGAGATAAGGGATGAGAGGTCGATAACTACTAGAAGTAAGAATAGAGGGGGAGACGTAGAAAGGAGGGAGGGAAAGTTATAACTATATTGGAAAATAGGATGTGTGAATATTGAGGGACTGTCTGTCTGTTAGGTCATCAGCCCAGAGGCTGGTTGGATCCTCAAATAGCACCACCAAAGGTTATGCGGTTATGAGGAAACCCCAAAAACCAATGGCAGCACTAAAATGAGGCGTACTAGGCAAGATGAGGAGTGAGGTAGTTTGCCATTGCTTTCCTCACTGGGTCAGAAAGTACTATTGCAGCACAACTGACCCTATGAGCAGCACCTTTCATAACACTCAGATGCACTAGTCATGCTCTGAATGTCATTACTCAGCACTACCCGTACCCCAGCAACTTCCATATTGTCACAGCCATGGATGTTGACTGGGACTTTGGTGGAAGCTACACTTTACTCTGGCCTGTGAAGGAACAAATTAGGAAACAAGAAAGTTCGGGAAGTAATAGAAAGTTTCGATGTTGTGGCACTCTTGGAGACATGGCTGGAAACAGGGAGGGAGATTTCATGGAAGGGGTTTGTGATAAAATATAAATATAGAAGAAAAGAGAGGAATAAGGGACGAGCACCAGGAGGGATGATAGTTCTAATTAGGGAAGAAATTAGTGAAAGAGTAGAGGATATAGAGACAGATATGATAGAAACCATATGGTTGAGATTGAATATGGGAGGGGGTGAGGGAAGGAGGAAGAAAATAAATCTAGCTTTTGTTTACTGCCATCCCAGTAATTCAGCATATGCAAATAAATATTTTTTGAAGAGTTATTGGTAGATATTGGTAGGATAAGAGGAATGTTTCCAGGTGAAGAGGATATGTTGTTATTCGGGTATTGGAACGCGAGAATAGGGGAACAGAGCCCAGTATATAGTAGGGAGGATGGAATGTGTTTCTTGGAAAGTAGAAGGAGTGAGGACAAAATTACAAATAGTTATGGAGAGAAGCTCCTAGAGATGTGTGCTGTGGGAAATTTGTATATTCTGAATGGGTGGATAGAGGGTGACAGGACGGGGAAGTTGACATATGTTACTGAGAAGGGTGGTAGTGTGATAGATATGGTTTTAAGTTCGGAAGGGATGATTGAGGATGTTGTAAGAATGGAAATAAGAGACTGGATTGAATCACATCATTTCCCGGTGAGGGTTATGCTGAAAAGGGGGGAAGAGAAGTGTACAATGAAGGAAGATGAGACAAATGATAAACGAGGGAGTGGTTATAATAAGTATAAATGGACAGAGAAGGTGGGCCGGGATTGGAATAGGGTAGTAAAAGAGGAGTTACAACTTCTGAAATATGGGTGGGAAGGGGCGTTAGAAGAGAATAATACTGATAGAGCCTTGGAATTGCTGCTACATCCAATAAAGATAATAGCGCAAGGGGCGAAAGCTAGAAAGGGAAATAAGAAAGAGGGAGAAGAATGGTTTAATAGGGAGTGTGAAGGAATGCGGAGGAAGGTGATGGACGCGTTAGGAGAATATAGAAGTAAAGGTGGGAGCCAAGAAAGGGAGTTTTTCTGTAGATTGAGGAAGGAGTATAAAAAGAAAATTTGTGAGACAAAAAGACGTGGTTAGAGGGACAAATGGAAGCCATAAATAATGACTGCAAGACAAATAATTTTGAGAGAGTTTGGGACAAGATTAATAAAATTATTAAGGGTGGAAGGAATATAGAGAAAACGAGTATTGAGGAAGTGCAATGGGTCAGACACTTTGATGAATTACTAGGGAAAAAGGGGGATGAAAGATGGAGAGGTTCGGGAGAAGAAGTAATTTGGAGGAATAGGAGAGTGGCAATTTATGACCTGGATAAAGAAATCACAAGGGAGGAAATTCTGAGAGTGATAGGCAGAGCCAGAGCGAAGTCGGCCGGGGGATGTAATGGTATAAATAACAAGTTTTGGAAGGAAATTAGCAAAAATGAGATAATGATAGAGGGCATGGTTAAACTATTCAATAAGATATTTGAGGGAGGTAATTACCCTAAGGAATGGGAAACAGGAATTATATGCCCTATATACAAGGGGAAGGGTAGTAGGAACAATGTGAACAATTATAGAGGTATATCTCTGTTGGATTCTTTGAGTAAAATATATACTGGGGTGTTAGCGAACAGAATAAGCGGGTGGGCGGAAGAAAATGAAATTTTGACAGATTACCAAGGGGGATTTAGGAAAAAGAAAAGAACATTGGATAATATAATGATAGTAAAGACTATTCTATAAAAGTATAAGAATATGGCTAAAAGTACGGTTTATGTAGCAGCAATAGATTTTGAGAAAGCTTTTGACAAGGTGAATAGAGAGGCCCTATTAGAGAAATTAGGCAGGCTAGGGATTTCGGAGAAGATGTTGAGGGCAGTGGAAGGAATATATAGGGTTGTCAGGTTTTGTGTAAAATTGGGAGAGGAGAGACTGAGTGGACCCTTAGAGTACGAGTTGGGTTTAAAACAAGGATGCAAGTTATCGCCAATACTGTTTATTTTATTTATAAATGATATTTTAGAGGGGTTTGGGGCAGAAAATTGGGCTGTGCCGGTGATGAATGGTTTACAGGTACCAGGACTGATATTTGCGGATGATTTGTTATTGATGACGATAACTTCAGGGGTGATGAATAGGGCCTTAAAGTCAGTGACGCTATTTGCGAGGAAATGGGGATTGAGAATTAATGGAAATAAGTCTAAAATATTAGTAGTCCAGGTGGACAAAAGAAGAAAGATAGAAGGTAAATGGGTAATTCAGGGAGAAAGACTGGAACAGGTAAGGAAGTTGGAATATCTAGGAGTTATTTTTAATGATAAAGGAACGTGGAATGACCAGATCAAAAGGGTGAAATATAGAGGATTGGCAGCCTTAGCCTCAGTCAGAAATTTGCTAGCCAAATACCCGGGGATCAGTTATAAAACACTGAGGCTAGTGTTAAGGTCGGTCATTTTTGGAAGGGTATTATACGGCGCAGAAGTTTGGGGGCTGGATGAGAAAAGAGAGGAACTAAGAAGGATTGTTAGTAGGTTTGCTAAGTTAGTAATGGGCTTACCGAGGTGTACAGCAAATGTAGGGGCGGAATTAATGTGTGGGGAGGATTTGGAATCAGAGGGTGTGAAAAGAATAGTTAGATACTGGATGAATTTAAAAAGACAGGAAGGTGGGAGGGTATTACAGCCAGCGTATGAACACCAATGTAAGAGCATGTATAGGGGTGGATGGTTAGAAAAAATAAAGGGATATTTGGAGAGGATAGGATTAGGACACCTGTGGGGGGAGGTTTGGTCGAAGACAGAAGTGAGAGGGATGAAGATACTGGAAAGGAGAATTAGAGATATCCATAGGCAGAAATTATTGGGGGAAAGCAGACTGAGAAACTCGCTGACTGTTTTGACGAAAGTAGAGGAGATAGCAGGGTTGAATATTAGATACGTTGATAGGTCAAAACGGTATGGGATGATGTGGTGGCTTTTAGGTTTGCAAAGGAATACAGGGTGGATACAGGGGAGGGATAAAACAAGGTGTGTACTTTGCGGAGATGTGAATGATGAATTTCACTTGCTAAGTGACTGTGAGGTAACGAGGGAGATAAGACATGGATTATTGAGTGCCGAGCATCGGGAAATATTGGGGAGAGGGGATGAGAAAGCAACCCTGAGATGGATTATTAAACAGTGGGAAAAAGGGAGTGAATTGAACAGGTATTTATGTGCGACAAAAAAGGCCTGTGAGAGTAAAATGAAGGAGGGTGAGTTAGAGGGTGTACAAGGGAATAGGGGGGTGGAAGAGTTATGTACATAAGGGAAGGGGATAGTATGATAGGATTATAATGGATTAGAGAATATAGGGGTCGAGTACTTAGTTAGGTGGAGTTGGGTAATGATAAGGGGTTGCATGGTCTGTTTGTTTTAAAGTTGGCTGGAATGCAAGTGCTGAAATGCTGAGTGTTGTTTGATTTATTGATTAGGTGTAGGTCAGGAACAATAATGTGACGCAAGTACAGAGCACAATAAGGACACTGGATGAGCATGTTTGAACATTGAGTGAGTGACTGCGACAGCTAATGACTGCTAGAAGAATACTATATTATTCTTATTATTATTATCCTTATCATTATTATTATTATTATTATTATTCTTTATTATTTATTTTACTCTGCACGTGAACATGTATAGGGGCGAAGTCGCCTGTTATGTTCAATAAATGTTCTAGTTCTAGTTCTAGTTCTAGTTCTTATATTTCCCTGCAGGGATTTGAGTACCGTCATTTTACTTGACTGAAAATTTACATTTAAATGATGATGTTAAACTTTTGAAATTTAGATTAAGAAATAATCTTGAAACCTTCCCCTCGAGTTAGCTTCCTGGAACTATCACATATTTAAAAGATGTCTGCCATTGCCTTGAGCTGGTGGGCCTTCCGACGGCGGCCAAGGCTTCCCCCTGCCTCCACTAACATATGCACTCTGGACTGGAGCGAAGAAGAAAAAATGGCTCAAAAGCGCCCAGCTTATATTGAACCCATTATGCTACTAACTTCAAGGGTTCAATATAGCAGAGGGGAAAGTTCCAAAACTCTCTAGGCCGATGGCCTGTACACACCCCCACTTTGGATTGGCTACAATATATATTGTGACCGTATCGGTCATGTACATATTTATTTATTTCTTTTAGGCAGTGAAATTTTTTTAAGCTCCCTTGTACATATTACAGAAAGTTGCATTAGGTTGCACATGCTTACACAACACTTCTAACTTGATAAACACGACTCCGTCGTAACTGAAGGAATCCCCAGATAGAGAGAGAGAGAGAGATGAAGAATGACAAGGACAGAAAATCAATACTAAGAACTCCACCCGCTGAAAACATGGCCGAACGCGGCGATGCCAACTTGCAAGCTTCATGTGTATGGTATGATTTCGAGATATGCATAACAATTAGTATGGGGAACCTCGGGATGTCATATGGTTTCATAATAGACCTCTGCCAAAATTCCAGTTGTTTATAAAATATTAACGTGTAGAAAAATACGCGATCAATGGAATATATAACCATAGCGCCAGCACGCTCACTATGTACGCAGAACCCTCACGGGGGATTCAGTAAAGGCATTATTTTGATAATAAAATTTAAACAAACGGCCGATCGATGCAGGTTACGCACATAGCAAGACTACTTAAGAGTCTGAGTTACACATTTGAGCGCATTACCGATGTCATACGACATGTAGAACTATTAATTTTTAAAAATGGTGGGGAATGACGCCGTCTATTGTGCGTGTAGGGCTTAGGTTATAAAAAGGGCAGCCATGTGGACACAGTAGCCACTTGACGCGAAAGATTCAAGGCAGACCCACGGTTCGCCGGTGTTCTGACCTCACCTGTATTTGAGGATGAAAAGATACATTTTGCATCTTCAAACTATTATAATGTTGTACAAATGATAATATTGAAAGTGTTTAAGTAACTTGACCGCACGAATTGTGTTACAGTATTTTTTAAAGTGACGCAACATATGTTAACATCATTAAAGTTGTTATAGTGCAGAAGAGGACCCGGGATTATGAACGTGCTCAGCAGGAATAGCAGTGGATACGAACCTGTGACCAACGTCAACGCCATGAGAGCTTAAACGACGATAAGGGCCTTTTCCTAGGCCTGAACCACGGATTTCACGACATGGCGATAAGTACAAAAATATAAAATTTTATCTAAATAAAAGCACGATTATATAATATGCAGATCACATAAATTAGCTTAGAAATGTAAATTGCATGTATTCTTGAATTAGAGAGAGAACTTGTGAGTGGTCTTCATATCGTTTATATTAATCTAGATGGAATTTGAAAGTCTATTACATGGGCCTAAAAAAATATATCTAATGTAATGCATGTACGTGATTTTGTGGAAAAATATTAGTTAGTCTGAGAGTGCTTAGATTAGGTGAAGAAAATGTAGATTGTATTATTGATAATTTCAAACCGTGATATGTATATTTTATTTACGGGATATTCAAGCCTATCGTGGTAATGCATGGTGATATCTTCAAAATGAACTATCGGATTATACCATGAAGATAGGAAGGCACTCCTATTTTCTCGTAATTTGCATGATAATAATATGTAGATGGCTGTATTAATTATATGCGTAACTTGTGACAAGCCTGGACAGCGAAAAAACGCCCTCCCATTGAGATTAGTGTTTTCCTTTAATGTCAAATATTTCCCTCTTTGTATATGAGAATAACATTATGGATATGTTTAAATCCATATTTGATTTTTTTGTCTGAGTTTAAACTGTAGGAAAACCTAGGCTGTGATATTTTCTGTAATCGGATGGATGTGAACCCGGTCATTCTAAGTCTATGGATGTGAAATTGAGAAGACGAATAGTGGCTTGATATTGAATTAAAGAATTGTGATAGGGCAGTGAATTAATAAGCCAGTGGAGCTTTGGAATATGATATGAGGATATCAGTTGAAATGAGATTATTTACCAATGATGGATTCTAAGGGAGACGATTTGGTCTCGCCTTGAGCTGTTGACAAGACTTGGTCTGTCACGCCCGGCCAGTACTTGCCATGGCTGGACGTTGTAGGATTTATGATGTAGAGGGGAATGAGTGAGCTCGTCCCTTCGTAAAGGGCCACTGCCAGGTGTATTGCTAAAGCCTGTCCACTAAGACTGAATGCAGGGAAGTCCGCATAAAACCGATTATATTTTAAAGGATTCTTTTAACTCTTTCATGTTTAATTCTATAATGAAATTAAACAACTGAAACGCCAGTATTATTATTGATTTGTTGACCTTATGATTAACTGAGAAAGGGAGTTTTTATAGACCCGTTTGTCGATGCCATCCTGGTTATCATCGGTTCGAACTCTGAGGCATAGCTTGGATTTTCTTTGTCACACAATTTATTTTTCTTTTTCATTATACAGCCAGTTGCATGCGTATTTTGTTTATAGTTCCTTTTAAAGTATGTGTACATATTTTTTCTTTTAAATACGCTCTTCAAGTTGTGTTTTACATTTTTATTTGGACGACAAAACGAGCTCTATCTCGTTATTTTGTCACTGGATTCATTGTGATGTGGGTTCGATTTCTGGACCCGACATCAGTTAATTTTTTATGATTATGATTTCATTCGACTAGTATTCACTTATTCTTTTGTTTATTTATTTTGTAGTATAATTAATTTAGCTAGGCGACCACTCCAAGTTATCTTCAATTTTTTGGTTGTATAGATAATTGTATCTTCTGATAGTGAAGAAAGTTTGTAATGATAACCGTCGCATTTACAAGGATATTTCTGATTTTAAAAAATATATGTTATACCAATTTTAACGTAATACTTATCGTCATGTCAGAAAGAGGGAATGGAGAAATCAACTTCGATATTTCAAAATTTTGTATTTAGTCCATCGGACATTGTATATTATATTGATTATATTGATTATATTATGATTATTCAGGGTAAATTTTAATTAATTATGATTTATGAAGGATTAATAAATACGTAATTTAACTTTTGTTAGCCTGTCATTTTGCCGAAAAACATTGCATCCTAAATTTCCTTCCGTTCATTTATGCCTTTAAGCTAGTTATGTTTTATATTTTGATATTTTGTCGTGAACGCACCGTGGCCCTGGGAGGCCGTTGGTTTCATTTTATGGAAAGGAGGAGTGAAGTTGATCCTTGCACGGTCGAAAGAGCGTTTGCTCACCCATCATTTTGAAGAGTATCTTTCTTGCGTTTTTCCTAGATGAGGTGGCATTTGACTGTAGACTAAAAAGGTCCCATACCATCGAACGCCTTGGCGTATGGTGCTATATGGCGGTAGCCCGATATTATGGGGATTATCATGCTGTCATGTGGTTCTATGGGGCAATGGCGTGGGTGGTAAGGTTGCAATATATAGGACCAAAATTTCTAATTGGCTAAAATTTCAGGAAGAAGGAATAGAAGTGCTAATAACCTTAGCATAAAAAACAATCTAAAAACATTTCAGTTTTACAAACTTAGGAAATACAAAAATGCTTTAAAAATTAATTATCCGTCTTCCCACCAGAGGGGCACATAAGTCGACAGTAGAGACATCTGAAGATTAAATTTCCGAACTTCTTCTAATATACAGTTCAGGGTTTACATCACAGATGCCCTACTAAAAAGCGCTCCGTTCAAATACACGGAGATGTACTGTTATTATTATTATTATTATTATTATTATTATTATTTTACAATAATATTATACATATATTATTATTATGATTATGTTATTGGCTTTACGTCCCTTTACTAATTGTACGTTTTTCGGAGAAGCCGAGGTGCCGGAATTTACTGCCCCAGGGGTTCTTTTACGTGCCAGTAAATCTACCGACACGAGGCTGACGTATTTGAGCACCTTCAAATACCGTACCACCGGACTGAGCCAGGATCGAACCTAACAATTTGGGGTCAGAAGGCGAGCGCTTCAACCGTCTGAGCCACTCAGCCAGGCAGGCATTGAATAAATCACAATCTTACTTACAAAAGTTCATAAGCAGTTATTTTATTTATTAAAGGAAAGCAGTGGCCTGCAATCAATTCACCTCACGTTCCTCACTGTCACCTGACGTTGAATTAGTTTTCCTCGGAGATTCGATGTCAAAAAGAAAGCTAAGTAGATTTTACCCGAACCACATTTTTCCTCTCAATAGAGAAACGCCACTAGCTTCATTTTCTGAACTCTTTTATGCTATCGGTGGATGTCTGAACGCTTTTTTTAATTGTCTTCAGTTCCTGGACACTGCAGTCATATTTTTCTGATAGCCGTTTCAACGTATCCTTTCTTAACACTGTTGTTTTTATAATCACCCACAGTTACATTCCACAATTTCGGAGCATTGTGGCAATCCTCAATTAAATTCACGGTGTTTTCAATAGCTGACTCTGTCTTGCCGCACGGAA
This sequence comes from Anabrus simplex, assembly GCF_040414725.1. Classification (NCBI taxonomy): domain Eukaryota; kingdom Metazoa; phylum Arthropoda; class Insecta; order Orthoptera; family Tettigoniidae; genus Anabrus; species Anabrus simplex. The sequence goes on along the minus strand of NC_090265.1, from coordinate 587,527,710 downwards.
ATTGTAGCACCGATCCACACATTGTCGGATCCCGGGCAAGACTGTTCGACAAGCATATTCTTGAGGCATGCGGCACCAGAGTGTTTGACAGATCGCAACATGTCACATTGCAGACAGCCGCACGCTACATGTCGCGCCGTGGTCCACAATTGAAATTCTACTGCAGCATGCGTCACTGTCGCATTCTCCATGTCGCCCATATGTTGCCTCAGTGGAATCCCGCCTTTACTAAAATGCATCATTAGAAAATTGTTGCCTACATACCATAAAGGAGTATAACAATGTCTTAGAATCACGGCCATTTTAAGTCAAGCTTACCTCGAACGTCATTCTGTGTTTGACATTATTGCAGTTTTCTGGCCTTGCCCAACATAGGGCGCCATCAAGTGGTTTAATAGCACTCCAGTCGTCGGCCAGTAGATGACTGTGGTGACGATGGTGATAATTGTTATTGGAGGAACCATCCTCTCACAAACAGAGACCACTGTTGATATTAACGGACAAACTTGGTTCTCAATAACATCCAGGAATCGGACATATGCCAGAGATTGGTGTACTGGAATAATGGGCTCCAGAATGCCCCATGAAAACATCGCCCAGACCATCACACCTCGTCCACCAGTTTGTCTTCACCCAACAGTGCAACCAGTTGTTATACCCGCCGATGCTAATCAACGTACACGCTTTTGGCTGTCGATGTGATGAACCAAGAAGCTAGCTTCATTGAACCTGGCGACCTTTTCCTAATCATCCACAGTCCAGTGTTGATGATTTTGCGCCCACCATATGCACTGTGATCGATGGAGTGCTTTCATGATTGGGGTACGATTGGTTCTTAGACGCCGCAGTCCCATGCACAGCAGTGTTCCCTGAACCGGGCGCTGCGAAACATTGCCCTGGTCATTACTATTGTCCTTCTTGGCGATTTCTCGAACTGTGGCTCTGCAGTCGCTCCGAATAATATACGACAGCCTACGCTGGCTTCTAGCAGCATCGATGAGCCCCTGTCGACATACACGGCTGAAAGACGTGTCGTTGTTTGCCCACCGTTGTACCACTCTCGATTCGAGTTCACAACAGCGGCATGAGGGCAGACAACGAACTGTGCCGTTTCAGAGATGCTCGTACCAAGGCGCCGTACCATCGCAATTTAACCGCTATCAAATTCGGAGGGATGCACGCTTTCCCCATTCTGATGCCGGAAACACAACTTACAGCGAGCCTATACCGTATATACCATGCTGCCAGAGTATCACGTGTACCTCTCCGCGCTACAGGTGCAATAAATATTCCCGGGTGGGGGTAGTCATAATATAATAATGCTATTGGTTTTTATGTCCCACTAACTACATTTTTTCGCTTTTCCAAAACGCCGAGGTGATGGAGTTGTGTCCCACAAGAGTTATTTTACTTGCCAATAAATCTACCGACACGGGGTTGACGTATCTGAGCATCTTCAAATACCACCGGACTGAGCCAGGATCAAACCTGGCACGTTAGGCTTAGAGGGCAGAACCCTGTACCGTCCGAGCCACTCAACCCGGCGGTCGTAATGTAATAGCCCATCAGTTTTTTTGCTGTTTTGCTTTACGTCGCACCGACACAGATAGTCTTAGGCGACGAAAGGGACAGGGAAGTGCTAGGAATGGGAAGGAAGAGGCCGTGGCCTTAATTAAGGCACAGCCCCAGCATTTGCCGGGTGTGAAAGTGGGAAACCACGGAAAACCACATTCAGGGCTGCCGACAGTGGGATTCGAACCCAACTCCCCCGGTAGCTCATCAGTGTATGCATGTCTACCCCATAGCCCCATTTCCTGATACGGGGTCGGGGATGAGGTGGGTTGGAACTTTTATGCCATCCTGGTTGCTTTTCCTGATGCCAACTTCAGTCGAGGAGCTAATGAAAATGAAATTAATGATTGTGAATGAAATTGGGGAAGGAGGTGGAAAAAAAATCGGCTGTGGCCCATTAATAGGAACTGTCCCGGCATTTGCCTGGAAGTGAAAGTAGGAAACCACAGAAAACCACTCTCAAGACAGCCGACGGTTGGGTTAGAACATACTCTTCTACCGAAAGCAGCCGTAGCGTGTTAAGATGCGCGGCCACCCCACTCGATCCAACAGTTGCCAATATTTTAACCTCACACCGATTCAGGTGGGCTAATTAACGCCGATGGAACAGGATAGGACAGTGACTTGGAAGAAAGCGCCGTGGGCTTAAGTTGAGGTACAACCCCAGCATTTACCTGGTTAGAAAATGGGAAACCACGATAAACCATCTTCAGGGCTGCCGACAGTGGGGTTCCAACCCACCATCTCCCGAATGCAAGCTCACCACTACGTGATCCGAACTACATAGCCAACTTGCTCGGTAATTAGGCCAATATTGATGGGAACTACGTTATTGTTCAACTTTACAATTGTGCTTTAAAGAAGTGAATCTAATTCAAAGCGATTATAGTCCAATGCAAAGCCTGAAAGGAATGCAAGTAAGTCTAGACTAGGTACTTCCTAAAGGCTGATGGAGTGTCTTAACTGTATTGATTTGGTATTCCTTTCCCATCCGTCTTATTCTTATTCTTCCTTAGCATTTATCCCACATACTAGCGGGGTTTGCTTTTTTTTTTGCTCTCTGTCGCCAATCTACACGATTGTGTGCTGTCAGGATGAGGGCGTCCAATTTTTAGATTTGCATGAATGGTGTCAAGCCAACTCTGTATCGGTCCTCCTACTGTCCTTTTCCCATCAATAAGCAATGCCAATCAACTCTTTGCAACTGCATCCTTCCTTCATTAATATTTTTCTTTCTTCTACCTACTTAACATTTCAGCGACTCGTACAGATTTTCGTCGATTCAAGCATAATGGGGATGGAACGGCCTTGAATTTAATTAAGGGATATCCTCAGTATTTGCCAGCAAATAGGAAATCACAGTTTAAACCATCTTCTTTTTTTTTCCTCTTTCTAATCTGCTTACCCTCCAGGGTTGGTTTTTCCCTCGGATTCAGCGAGGGATCCCACCTCTACCGCCTCAAGGGCAGTGTCCTGGAGCTTCAGATTCTGGGTCGGGGGATACAACTGGGGAGGATGACCAGTACCTCCCCCAGGCGGCTTCACCTGCTATGCTGAACAGGGGCCTTGCGGGGGGATGGGAAGATTAGAAGGGATAGACAAGGAAGAGGGAAGGAAGCGGCCGTGGCCTTACGTTAGGTACCATCCCAGCATTTGCCTGGAGGAGAAGTGGGAAACCACGGGAAACCACTTCCAGGATGGCTGAGGTGGGAATCGAACCCACCTCTACTCAGTTGGCCTCCAGAGGCTGAGTGGACCCCGTACCAGCCCTCGTACCACTTTTCAAATTTCGTGGCAGAGCCGGGAATCGAACCCGGGCCTCCGGGGTTGACAGCTAATCACACTAACCACTACACCACGGAGGCGGACTAAACCATCTTCCGTATGTAAGCTTATAGGCACTGGACTCGTACGACGTATCCAACTTGTCATCGTTATATTCTTTGGTGCCTTGTCTGTATTTCCACTTAAACGTCCCAAGATCGTGCTTCTAGGACATTTCGTACCACTTGAAAGAGAAGGGAAGTATTGCGAAGTAAAAACGATATCCTACTGCATGTATTCATTTGTATATCCATTGTCCACTAGGTGCGCAAGAGCTCCGCACGGTGAGACCACTGCTGACGTTAACCTTCCATCGGACACAGCTGATCTGACTGACACACGTGTTAAATTTTATCTCGTGTTCATCATTCGCAGACCCTCCGTAGCTCAGACGGCAGCGCGTCGGCCTCACACTGCTGGATACCGTGGTTCAAATCCCGGTGACGCCATGTGAGACTTGTGCATTACCATTTCATAGCATTTATTTCTCATTAATTATAAATATTATCCATATTGCGTCCGAATACAATGTATATTTCTATTGTATTGTTTTGTTTCAGGGTTTATATTTCTAAAAATCGACTTTTTTCTGATATCCACGTAAACATAAGTGATAATTATAGTTTAAAGGGCAATTATTAAAATAATATAGAAGTTTTCTTCAGCAAATGTTGCAAATTATTTTTGTTTCGGATTTCTAAAGGGTGTCTGTCATGCTCATTACGCCCGTTGGTGTGGAAATGGAATTCCAATTTGACATCAAGTGGTACGGATTGACCTGGCTTAAATATTTTGAGATTACGGGAAAACTGTTCGCTGGCAGATAAAGATCTTACTGTAGGTGGTACGAAATGCCCTCAAATATCAAGTGGTACAGAATGACCGTGGTACGAAATGTCCGGACACCAATATTGTAGCGCAAAAAATGAAGTAGGAAGTCGTTTCTGAGATGTTAATGAGTGGTCAGTGTTCTCTCCGATTTGTTTTCTTGTTTTTAAACTCAGCATCAGACTATTAAGTAACAGCATGTTATACAATATGTAGTTGCGCAACTTTCACGCGAAAGCCGCCTTGCACGACCAAGAGGAAGGTCAAGCAGGAAATACAACACAACGCGATCGAGTTCCCACGTACAAATTGATAAAAGTTGATGAATTCAAATCAATGACAAGAAAAAGATATTTTTATGCTATTATAGCCCTATTGAAAATTTTTCTTCTTGTTTGATTTCAGTCTCCATATGTGAATGTTTAAAATATTTGTTTGTTGTTCAGTTCAGAGGACACCGGGTTCGATTCCCCCCAAGCCTCGTATTTTAACTGCATATGATTAATTCTTATGGCTCGGGGACTTGTCCTGTTACACTTCTCTTAATCTACATACAACACACGACTCTACTTGCCGGGCTGAGTGGCTCAGACGGTTGAGGCGCTAGGCTTCTGACCCCAACTTGGCTGGTTCGATCCCGGCTCAGTCCGGTCGTTATTTGAAGGTGCTCAAATACGTCAGCCTCGTGTAGGTAGATTTACTGGCACGTTAAACAACTCCTGCGGGACAAAATTCTGGCACCCTGGTGTCTCCGGAAACCGATTCTACTGAATGGTTCCTATGGCTGAGTTAATTCTAATTTTATCGGGCGACACGGAGTGCACCGTCATAGATACTTACAATGGCATAGCGTGCTAAGATGTTTGAACATTAGGATCGAACCCACGAATTTAGGATCATCAGTCGAACTCTCTGCCATTGATCCACTGAGGTAGCTAGAAAATCTGGTCGTGATGACGAAGGAATCCGAGAAACGTAAGAGACTGGTTTTTGATATGCAAGCTTCTTTATACGTTTCCATGGTACCCAAATCGCAGGCTCATTACCTTTGAAAATACATCATTAAAACACCAGCAGCATGCCATATGCCTCTTTTAAAAGGAAGGTTGCTGTCTTCGAGCGTCATATTCGGTATATCTGGGTGTTTCTCTTTGTCACACAAAGCGGAACGCACTTCACTTGGCGACAGCTGCTCCACTTAATAGCACTCATCTCCCTTTATTAACTTGGGTCAAACGGCAAAGAAACTAACTGGCGATGTATTCATTCTAGCCTTACATCACGAAGTTCAGTAGCCATGACGCGTGTCTCAGATTTCTCCGAGTAGCGTGAGAAGTGGTGCAGAGTATTTAATTGACGTGAACTGCGACAGCACTAAGTAAGGTAATGTACTTTAACTGGAAATCGAAAACGTTTAGAGTTTCATGCCACAAAATTATTTGAAGAAGTTCCTGATTAAATTGGTCTGCCATATTTTAAGGTGTAAGTTGTAAGCTTACTACGTAAACACCTTGAAATTGAGCTCCAAGCTACCGAAGCTATCGACTAATAAATCTCTATCTGGAATCATTTAAAATTTTACAAGATGGAGAAAATCTACAATTACCGATTCATAATGGCATCGTGGATCTCCAGCATTTTTTGCCAAATCCCAAAGCACATGATAGGCAACCAGCAAAGCCAACACATCGTACGTATTTCGAAACGAACTGGTAGATGAAGGCACAAATGGAAAATGAGTGCGCTGCGATTGGTGATTCTTAGCCAAATACTGATTAGATTATGGTTTATATGTACTTTAGACTGCAGAAAACAAGTAATAAATTAGAAGATTTTACTTTTAATTACATTTATTTCAGGTTTACGATACGAAAGGGTGACATACTTTGTATCATACGCAAAGATCAAAAAGTACTCGTGGTTCGTGAACCAGTAACAACCCATGCGATACCTACGGTCCAGCAGGCTCATAATCAAGGATTGCAGAGTAGGCACTTAACGGGAGTGAAAAGAAGTAATAAAAGAGTCGAATTAATTTTTATGAGGATACGTATATCTCAAAAACTGAAGATGTTGCAGACTTGGAAAATAGCTATTTGGAATTTCCGTTAAAAATAAACTTTTCCTTTTTCTACTTGAGAGTGGACAGTTTCTCACATGTACAGTTCTATGTCGCATGGTCATCTTAGCTCCAAAAGCCAATACCACAAACGTGGTTTACAAAGAGTTTCTGGGGTAAATGAAACTAATTTTTCGGTGAGTTTTTATACTTTATAGGGATTTTCAGATAATGTCTTACTACAGTACCGAGGAATGATTACTTTTATGAAATTACGAAGTCCACGCGAGCAAAGCCGCGGGTAACTGCTACTATATTTATGTAATTATATGAATCATTTTTGAAAGGACATAGGTCACATTAAGTACATTTTCAGGGAAATGCAAATAACTGTTTAAAACCTAAATTATACAAAATAAATGAGATTTCATGTTGGTACTTCATTGGTCAGCTATAAACAGATATTGTATCAAACAAAATTTCATGTTGAACTGTATAACGAGTTTGTATTTCATTTCAAAATCATGACATCCGTTCGCCCTTTTAAAAAGGTACAAACTTTAACTAAAATAAAGTGAAATTAATTAAATAATTTAATTTCACATAAATAATAATAGTAATAATAATCATCATCATCATACACAGGCTTCAGTTTTGAGGGGAAACAATCAAACAATCTGTTATTTAATTTTTGTAGACATAATATTCTCAGAATCAATAATACAATATGGTAATAGTTGGGCCTCAGATCCATTATACCTATGTATCTATACAAATCTCAGTGAGATCCGTCTGTTCAAAAATTTGTACATCCATTACAAACACAACCAGAAGCGTGAGACACGACCGTTTAAAACCAATCGAAAGTGCTGTGAAACGAGGAAAATACGGAAATGGTTGAAAAATGATTTAACCCCTTTATATAATTCGCTTCATAAATTTGTGTATGATGTGCCATTTCATGTCATACGATTAATAATAATAATAATAATAATAATAATAATAATAATAATAATAATAATAATAATAATAATAATAATAATAATAAAAGCGTTAACTAGAAAATCCGTCCATCCATTTTACTGGACCGATTTGCTTCAATTTTTGTTTTATTATCTCCGGAATTACCTGCCGGTGAGTCATGAGACATTCGTAGGTCTCTTAAGTTCAGGCAGCTTTGAGTAGTCATAAAATAAAATACTGTAATTAAATGATTACTCTAACAATTGCAGGCGAAGGCTTACCCGCAATACAGTAGGTTGCTAAGCGATGTGATTTTCATTCTAAGGTAGTAATATCATTGCATACAGTCATGTTTGATTACTGCTTGTCAAGCCAGAGAGTATTCACATCCTCTCATCATTGAAGAATATTATTCTGTGCTATATACTCTTTGATTCTCTGACCTTCCCCATATTCTAAATACTCATCAGGTGGCAGAACTCTCCCAATAACTTACATGCTGCTAATAGGGAACATCGATGTACGCAGAGACGGGAAGGTATCAAGTCGACTTTTTTTTTTTGCTAGGGGCTTTACGTCGCACCGACACAGATAGGTCTTATGGCGACGATGGGATAGGAAAGGCCTAGGAGTTGGAAGGAAGCGGCCGTGGCCTTAATTAAGGTACAGCCCCAGCATTTGCCTGGTGTGAAAATGGGGAAACCACGGAAAACCATCTTCAGGGCTGCCGATAGTGGGATTCGAACCTACTATCTCCCGGATGCAAGCTCACAGCCCCGCGCCTCTAGGCGCACGGCCAACTCGCCCAGTATCAAGTCGACTAGCCTTCTGTATGGCCATTACAAGTAATAAAGTGCAGGGACAAACTCTTGAAAAAATGGATGCCGACTTACCAGAACCAGTATTCTGTCACGGCCAATTGTATGTTGCATTATCTCGGGCAAGATCGTTTAAAAATGTTCTAGTTAGGCCTATATCCGAATGGTGGAAGCGCAGTGAATACTGTATGGAAAGAAGTGTTATAGTCCGCCTCTGTGGTATAGTGGTTAGTGTGATTAGCTGCCACCCCCGGAGGCCCGGGTTCGATTCCCGGCTCTGCCACTAAATTTGAAAAGTGGTACGAGGGCTGGAACGGGGTCCACTCAGCCTCGGGAGGTATACTGAGTAGAGGTGGGTTCGGTTCTCACCTCAGCCATCCTGGAAGTGGTTTTCTGTGGTTTCCCACTTCTCCAGGCAAATGTCGGGATGGTACCTAACTTAAGGCCACGACCACTTCCTTCCCTCTTCCTTGTCTATCCCTTCCAATCTTTCCATCCCCCCACAAGGCCCCTGTTCATCATAGCAGGTGAGGCCGTCTGGGTGAGGTACTGGTCATCCTCCCCAGTTGTATCCCCGACCCAGAATCTGAAGCTCCAGGACGCTGCCCTTGAGGCGGTAGAGGTGGGATCCCTCGCCGAGTCCGAGGGAAAAACCAACCCTGGAGGGTAAACAGATTAAGAAAAAACCGCTGGGGTACCCGAAGGTATCCTTATGAGGTGCATTTTAGAGAGAATACGTGGTTTATGAGCTGACATGAAACAGAACATATCCACTTAAGTCACAGCTTAACTGTATGAAATATATACATTAACGTTTTTTTAATTACTCATGCTTTTAGATATAAACCCAATGGACACACCTGCTTATCGTCTTATTAATGTAATCTCATCAGTGAATATGATATTTCCTCTGAATCATGCTTTAAGAGAGATGAAACAAATTTCACCATAGACCGTTGGTCAACAGATTAGCTATGTTAAAGCATTTGTACATTGATTTAACAGAGAAACTTTTCCCAAATATTAATTTTAAAAAGCCAGAATAGGTCTAAATGATCAGTACTATTATAATTTCGATACGTTTTTCATTTGTTTCCGTCCAGTATTCTTATTTTTGCTATGATTTTACATGTATGCACTGGAAAAGTGAAGTTACTTAAGATGGCAGCCTCTGATGGATGGCCATGACCGAGAGACATAAAACCAAACCAAACCCCATGGCACTACAGCCCTTGAAGGGCATTGGCCTACCAAGCGACCACTGCTCAGCCTGAAAATTACGAGGTGTCGTGTGGTCAGCACGACGAATTCTCTCGGCCGTTATACTTGGCTTTCTAGACCAGGGACCGAGAGACATACAATACGCTAATGTTGTATGGAGTTGCTGCACTCAAGTTCAAATAGCAGAACTTCAAATTCTGGCACTCAGAGCCCTTTATAGCTTTCCATTCTTAATGTCCAGACAAGTAATATACTCATCAACAGGCGTTTCTCCAGTTAGATTATCCATTGCATACTCTTTGGTACCACTTGCCACCAAAATTAAACATATTTTGGCTCGTGGTAAAATAAAATACATCGGTTAAATCATCTATTCATGATCATGCAACACGGCAATCTGGAAACTTACATGTCCGTAGAATGAATACAGTGAAGTATGGAACTAATGGCGTATTGTCTTCTTTCTTAATCCGTTTACCTTCCAGGGTTGATTTTTCCCTCGGGCACAGTGAGGGATCCCACCTCTACCGCCTCAAGGGCAGTGTCCTGGAGCCTGATACTTCGGGTCTAGGTATACAACTGGGAAGAAGGACCAGTAACTCGCCCAGGTGGCTTCACCTGCTGTGAGGAACAGGGGCCCGGTGGGAGGATGGAAAGATTGGAAGGGATAGGCAGGGAAGAGGGAAGGAAGCGTCCGAGGCCTTAATTTAGGTACCATCCCGGCATTTGCCTGTAGGAAAAGTGTGAAAAACACGAAAAACCGCTTCGAGGATGGCTGAGGTGGGAATCGAACACCCTCTATTCAGTTGATCTCCCGAGGCTGAGTGGACCCCGTTCCAGTCCTCCAACCACGTTTCAAATTTCGTGGCAGAGCCGGGAATCGAACCCGGGCCCCCAGGGGTGGCAGCTAATCACACTAACCACTACGCTACAGAGGCAGGCAATGGTGTATTTTATAAGGCTATAATATCATTTAATTCCATTCCAGACTCGATAAACGTTTGTCAGAATGTCAATAAATTTAAAAGAAATATGTATTAAGAAGGTCCGCCTCTGTGGTGTAGTGGTTAGCGTGATTAGCTGCCACCCCCGGAGGCCCGGGTTCGATTCCCGGCTCTGCCACGAAATTTGAAAAGTGGTACGAGGGCTGGAACGGGGTCCACTCAGCCTCGGGAGGTCAACTGAGTAGAGGTGGGTTCGATTCCCACCTCAGCCATCCTGGAAGTGGTTTTCCGTGGTTTCCCACTTCTCCTCCAGGCGAATGCCGGGATGGTACCTAACTTAAGGCCACGGCCGCTTCCTTTCCTCTTCCTTGCCTATCCCTTCCAATCTTCCCATCCCTCCACAAGGCCCCTGTTCAGCATAGCAGGTGAGGCCGCCTGGGCGAGGTACTGGTCATACTCCCCAGTTGTATCCCCCGACCAAGAGTCTGAAGCTCCAGGACACTGCCCTTGAGGTGGTACAGGTGGGATCCCTCGCTAAGATCGAGGGAAAAACCTAACCTGGAGGGTAAACAGATGATGATGATGATGATGATGATGTATTAAGAAACATTTATGGACAAAATTTAATTCTGTTTAGATGAACTTATTATCAGGTTTCATTTTGAGCTATATGCGTCCGTTTATGCAAACTTTTAAACACACAATTGTATCCTTGAAAAATGTTGCTTTTAGATTTAAATTATTATCAATTTTTATCAGCTCTATATTATCAATAATTCATTTTGTCTTTAAGATTGTAACCGTGCCAGCTCTTTAATGTACTGTCCTGTCCGACTCGTTGGCTGAACGGTCAGCGTACTGGCCTTCGGTTCAGCGGGTCTCGGGTTCTATTCCCGGCCGGGTCGGGAATTTTAACCTTAATTGGTTAATTCCTACGGCACGGGGGCTGGGTGTATGTGTTGTCTTCATCATCATTTCATCCTCATCACGACGCGCAGGTCGCCTACGGGAGTCAAATAGAAAGACCTGCACCTGGCGAGCCGAACCCGTCCTGGGGTATCCCGGCACTAAAAGCCATACATTTCACATTTCAATGTACTGTCCCAATACGAGCATTAGCTCGTGGGATCCTTGAAACAGTAAAATAAATAAATAAATAAATAGAATCATTTTATAAAAGGAAAGTGTTTTTTTTTTCACGCCCCTTCCCTTAGACCTTTAAGGAATTTGTCGATAAAATGAGAAAACTGTTGGAATTCGATTCAGTCGATGATACTGCGACTTAGCTATCATGGAGCGCATTAGGCTGCCAGCGTCCTCGTGGGTAAATAGAGAGGGTGTACATGCGTGAGAGCGGTCCAGCGGATAATTGGATAACGAAAGGGAAATTGAAATATATCCTTCGGGACAATTAATACCACTTTCCACTTTCGTAAATCATATTATACGCAGCAATTAAGTCCTCATTTTCACACGCACCCCCTTTCTCCAGAGCCCAGGGGCAGGGAGGTTAATCTCCTGCTTGCCTAACTTATTTTTTCATCCCGATAACGGCCTTCCAAGTCCTGATATTCCTCACGAGTAAGTAATTAGTCGGCACTGAACAATATTCTTAAACACTGTCTTTTTGGACCCATTCACTTTAATTCGTACAGAATAGCAAACCACCAATTTATTTTAATGCCCTGAAAATTATAATCCTTCATAGAATAATTACCTTATTTAATCAAACACCTTGGTGAATGTAACATTTAGAACACTTTCTATCGGGCGAGTTGGCCATGCGGTTAGGGGCGCGCGGCTGTGAGCTTGCATCCGGGAGATAGTTGGTTCGAATCCCCCTGTCGGCAGCTCTGAAGATGGTTTTCCGTGGTTTCCCATTTTCACACCTAAAATAAGGCCACGGCCGCTTCCTTCCAACTCCTATGCCCTTCCTATCCCATTGTCGCCATAAGACCTATCTGTGTCGGTGCGACGTAAAGCAACTAGCATAAAAAAAGAACATTTCCTCGAAAAAACGATGTTACTGCCTTTACTTCCCACTAACTACTTTTACTGTTTTCGGAGGAAGCCTTATCATTCTTCGTATGAACAAGCCCCGGTTAATATATGTATAAATCAAAAGCGCATCCATATCACTTACTTTCATTCATTTAACCATTGACCAAAATTAGCATTTCCTAACACTTCTCATGAACAAAGCTTGGAAATAACAGAAAAGAATCTACCAAGTTTAGATAAGTAGGAAATAATAATAATAATAATAATAATAATAATAATAATAATAATAATAATAATAATAATAATAATAATAATAATAATAATAATAATAATAATAATAATAATAATAATAATGTTACTGTTTTTACGTCCGACTAACTAAATTTTTATGGTTTTAGGAGACACAGACGTACGGGAATTTTGTCCCGCAGGAGTTCTTTTACGTGCCAATAGATCTACCGACACGGGGCTGATGAATTTGAGCACCTTGATCGAACCTGGCAAGTCGGGCTCACAAGGCCAACGCTCCACCGTCTGAGATACTCAGCCCGACAATGTAAAAGTATAAGTATCATTTAAAAATTCATTTAGATCATTAAAGTTCGTACTTTATATTTTGAAGTACAGAAGTATTTTCACATCCCATACGATTGTAGAAGAAAGCATCATTATGACGTAATTTTATAGACACTATGTGTAAATTCAATAAAAATGGTTTGTACTAAAATACAGTTCCATTTGTGTTTTTCAAAAGAAACCTGTTAGTTATACTACAGTTCCATTTGTGTTTTTCAAAAGAAACCTGTTAGTCATACTACAGTTCCATTTGTGTTTTTCAAAAGAAACCTGTTAGTCATACTAAAGTTCCATTTTCCAAAACAACGAATCCATATATTAACGTATTGGTCTATTATTTTTTGTTTTCCAGACCAACCATTTGCACTTCTAAAGTACTGTACGTTGTATTTTCCAACACTATGATTCGACATACTAAAGTACAATTTCATTCGTGTTTTCCAAACAGAATATTAGACAGACTAAAGCATAGTTTCATTTGTATTTTTCTAACAAACGATTTGACACACAAAACGCAATTCCATCAAATGATTCGACATACTAAAGCACAAGTCCATTTGTGTTTTCCAAACAAACGATTTGACATACTAGAATACACTTCAGTATGTGTTGTCCAAAACAAATGATTTTACATACTGAAGTGCAATTCCATTTGTATTGTCCGAAGAATTTGTGACGAACTAAAGTACAAGTCCATTTAAATTGTCCGAAGAAAAAAATTGACGTACTATAGTGCAGTTCCGTTTGTGTTGTCTATACCAAGTGATCTGACATACTAAAGTACAGTTCCGTTTGTGTTGTCCAAAACAAGTGATCTGACATACTAAAATACAGTTCCGTTTGTGTTGTCTAAACCAAGTGATCTGACATTCTAAAGTACAGTTCCGTTTGTGTTGTCCAAAACAAGTGATCTGACATACTGAAATACAGTTCTGTTTGTGTTGTCTAAATCAAGTGATCTGACATACTAAAGTACAGTTCCGTTTGTGTTTTCCTTCCTGCTCCTAGGCCTTTCCTATCCCAACGTCGCCATAAGATCTAACTGCGTCGGTGCAATGTAAATAAAGTTATTTAAAATAACTCTGAGTTTTTCAAAACAAACGACTTTCGTTTGTATGTGCCTAAAATATATATATGTATTATGTCCGATGAACCATTGGATTAAACAAGCTTTTTGTCATATTTGAGTGGTTCATCTGCAAAATGTCGTAATTGTGGTTACAAGGCTTTTATTTTAAAAATTACCTTCGCGAAAATATTGATCCATTTATAATACTTACTACGCACAGATGATCGCACATGCGATAATGTTTATTGAGAATAGAGCCTGGCTAATTAATAACAGCATATTGTTTTGAATTTGTTGTTCGACTCCTTGGCTGAACGATCAACGTACTGGCCTTCGGTTCAGCGGGTCCTGGGTTGGATTCACGGCCAGGTCGAGGATTTTAATCGCTTCTGATTGATTCTTCTGGCTCAGGGACTGGGTGTTTGTGTCCGTCCCAACACTCTCCTCTTCATATTTACACAGCACAATACACTACCAACCACCACAGAAACACGCAATAGTGATTACATCCATACAGGGTTGGCATACAGTAAGGGCATCCGGACGTAAAACAGGGCCAAATCCACATGTTCGACACATTTGACACACGCGACCCCACAGATGTGGGAAAAGTGGTAGGAAAAGAAGTAGAAGAAGAAGAAGAAGACGAAGAAGAATGTTTTGAATTTATTATCGGACATCCCCATTTCAAGGCACTGGTTGCTGTCGAATATCGAAACGAACTTTGTAAGGAGTGTAATATAACTAACTTTTGGACAGGTTCTTTACGAGTCCATATATGAGCGGCCATACTCTCGTACTCACCGCTATTTTCATGCTGGTTTCCAGAAATTCAACATCTAAGTTACTGAAAGTACGTATTAAGTGCGTACATCTAGTGCCTGTTAGCAAGGTAGACACTTTGTTAATTATTATTTTTGTTCAAGTTTCAGGTGATTCTGAAAACATCTATTACTGCAAGAGATAAGATGACCCAATACTATAGTCGAAGCGAGACTACTGCAAACTTCCGACATTGGACGGACGTGATTGTGGTCGGATAAAAATATGGACATCACCTTTGCCAGCATGAAGCGTTAAACGATTAAAGCCGAGGCAACAGACTCAGGATGTAAAGGCATCAGTATCCTACAAGTCATCTCCATCAGGCAGACAATCAATCAGTCTTCGGGATGGAAAATACGAAGGGCGTACTCTATTGTTTTACACTTGATTTTTTCTACCCAAATGAAGTTCATTACACATCAGTTGTTACGTTCACCTTCTCGACATAATCTCCTTGTAACTGTACGCACTTTTGCAATCGATGTGTCAGTCTCTCCAGATCTTCCTGAAACAATTCTTTCGCAATGCTGCGTACCCATGCATTGACAGCTGTGTCCAGTTCTGCAAAATCCGCAAAACGGCGACCACGCACAGATTTCTTCATGTTCCCAAACAACTGATGGCACTGTTCGACATTTCTTCGGCGGTGGACTGCCCCTATGCTTCCATTGCATCGATTGTTGTTTCGTTTGTGGCTCATGGTAATAGAGCCATGTCTCATCACCGGTCACACGCCTAGCCATGAAGTCGGCTGGATCTTGATCATGGCGTTGCAAAAGTTATCTGAACACGTCCACACGCCTCTGCTTTTCGTCTCCAGACAAGAGTCTAGGCACCCACGTGGATGACACCTTCCCCAACTGTAAGTGGCAATGCACGATCCGCTGCAGAGTGTTTCGGCTAATTCCCGTGGCTGCCTCCATGTGATGCATTCTTTACCTTGAATGGCCTCTTCGACCCGGGCAATGTTGGCTGGTGTTGACACTGTCACATTCATTCCAGACCTGGTTCCCTTGTCCACCGTTGTGCGCCCTGTTCTCCAACCTTCCACCCAGCTTTAAACTGTTTTCCGTGACGGCACTTGTTCTCCACAGACTGCCACCAAGCGCCGATGAATTTCTGCAGTGGTCACGTCTTCGTTCCATAGGAACCAATCGTATAGCACTGTCCCTGACGGTTGCTTTCCATGTTGTCTGCTCCTATGCCGACAGTGTTGTTATGAAAAGGCTACGACGAGTGCATTCGTTGGCCCCTGTGCGTGTGCTGCTCCCAAACGGTGGAACAAGACACTAGTTACACGTCACCACCTTCAAAAGTGAAATGTGAACCATGCCCGGACGTACCAAAAATAAAGTGTGAAACAATATAGAACGCCCCTCGTATTTAAACGCGAAGATATTTGTTTTAATTCTGTAAGTAATCTGATTTCTGTTAATCCTCTTAGTTAATGTAAATCTGAGTACCTTGTACACAAGTACAAGTTACTGTTTTTCAACCTCTCAATATCGCTGTATTTCTATTGGAGCAATTTCAGTACATTTTCTAAACCTCGTGCTTATATTTTGGAATAGCCATGGTGTTAGAATTTTTATCACGTGCTTTTATAGGAGGCAGTTTTAGATCTTCTAGTAATTATTATTTTGTGTGAGATTACAATCATGTGTTAACAGCTAGTGGTTTTACGTCGCACCGACACAGATAGGTCTTATGGCGACGATGGAATAGGATAGGCCTAGGCATTGGAAGGAAGCGGCCGTGCATGTGTTAATAATGATGTGATCTAAAGGTATCAAGTCCAAAATTAAGTGGTTAAACAATGTCATGTGACATTATTTGTGATATTAATTTCGCTTTTTGGTTGCTAGATTGGCGTAATATCGTCATTAAATCCCGTTACATCTCACCCTTGGGTGGGGGCGGTAGAGTTCATCCACGGTATCTGCTGCCTGTCGTAAGAGGGGACTAACAGGGGCCCCGGGAGCTTTTAACTTGGGAGCGTTGGTTGATGACCACGGGGCCCTTAGCTGAGTCCACGCATTGCTTCCACTTACTTGTGTCAGGCTCGTCACTTTCATCTATTCTATCCGACCTCCCTTGATCAACTCTTGTTCTTTTCCGACCCCGACGATATTAGGTTTGTGAGGTCTAGGGAGCCTTTCATTTTCACGCCCTTCCTGACCCTTGTCTTTCTTTGGGCGATACCTTCATTATTCAAAGTGTCGGACCCTTTCATTTTTTCCCCTCTTATATTAGAGTTATATAGAGGATGGTTGCCTAGTTTTGTTTCCTCTTAAAACAATAATCACCACCTCACCTGCTTTGCTGTACAGGGGCCTTGTGGGGGGGTTAGGCAAGGAAGAGGAAAGGAAGCGGCTATGGCCTAAGTTAGGTACCATCTCGGCATTTGCCTGAAGAAGTGGGAAACCATGGAAAACAACTTTGAGGATGGCTGAGGTGGGAATTGAACCCCCTTCTACCCAGTGGACATTCCGAGGCTGAGTGGACTCCTTTCCAATCCACGTACCACTTTTCAGATTTCGTGGCCGAGCCGGGAGTCGATTTTTTGTATGTCCTGTATTGTCAAATCACCACAACCATAAACACACTACTTTAGATTACATCATGGAAGATTAGCCAGAGAAGCAGGCCTATATCTGAAAAGAAATACCCAGGTTGTGTAGCTCAGGCGGTTGAAGCGCTAGCCCTCTGACCCCAGCATGGCATGTTCGATCCTGTCTCAGTCTGGTGGTATTTGAAGGTTCTCAAATCGTCAGCCTATTGGCGGTATATTTACATGTATGTATAAGAGCTCTTATGGGACTAAATTCCGATACCTCGGCATCTCCGAAAACCGTAAAAGTAGTTAGTGGGATGTAAATATAATAACATTATTATTATTATTATTATTATTGAAAATAAATAAAAAATTAATATTGACATTATATTGTATTATTCAATTTACTCGAAATTGCTCAAAGCAGTAGGACTCCCACCCTCGGAATTAAAAATTATAGGTATCGTTATCTCTTATATTTCTCTTGGCTTTTCCTCCATTTTGACGGATCATTACATTTTTTCGTCGTCTACAAAGACGTGATAGAAATACAGCTTATACAGTATTAGTAATTATTGAAAACATGAACTTAAAATTGATCTTGTAGGAAGAATTAATAGAAGGATGGAGAGAGTTTTGAAACCCAAAGAACAAATAATAGTAATCTTGTTTACGGATTGAAGAAGTTCTGAAAATAATTTATGTATGGAAAGAAATAGTTTTGGGGAGTGGAAGAAGAGAGTTTGAAAAATTACGTTATCTTTGAAGCAAAATTATGCAAGGAAAGAGCAAGTTTAACCACAAAATGGGAAACAGATTTGTTAGAAGAGTTTGTTGAGAGATTAAAACCGCCATTATCTCATTTTTTTCTAAAAAGGGGAAGGAAGCTGTTTTGGAAGTGGTGTCTTCATGTTAATACCGAGGAAACTGAAATGACAATAATAACAGTGAAGTATTTCGTCATGCTAAACACTCATATCCAGTCCTCTCCTACACCCTTCCGTCAGTAAGCCAAGGGTATGGGAGAGCTATAAAACTATGAGACTGTTATTATTATTATTATTATTATTATTATTATTATTATTATTATTATTATTACTGAAGTGTAACCTATAATTTGAGGAGCCATTTAAAAACTCCACTACGTCACCTGTACAGTCAAATCGTCTGTGGACCTTGTGCTGATACGTGGTCAGCTTGTCAACTTCGTTACATCAGCCGTATTACAAATTGTCATTCATGGCCAGATTTGCAGCCTCTAACATCAATCAGCTCCTCGAGGTCGATTGAACTACTTTGTAACCTTCAGACCAGAATTCACAACAATGATGATTTCCGTCCAATTAACTGCTCTCGGGGGGTTTAGTGACGCCGAGATGCCATATTATTTCCTCCACAGGAGACGGTAAATTTACCAACTATAGGCTCGCGTATCTGAGCACCTTCAGATACCACCGCATTGAGTCGGGTTCGAGGACTGAACCCCCTATTTGGGCTGAGAAAGCTAGCGCTTTTTCGTCTGAGCCACTCAGCCCGACTTTCTGCTCATTTATCAGTTGCCATCTGTCAAAAAGCTGTTACATACGGCTCTTTGGCTTAATGGTCAGCGTACTGGCCTTCGATTCAGAGGGCCCAGGCTTCGATTTCCGCCCGGGTGGAAGATTTTAGCTGCGTATAGAAAATTCGTCTGGTTCTGGGATTGAGTGTCTGCGATCGTCTTAAAGCACATCCACATAGGCCTACAACATATCACACTACCGACCATAACAGAAACACTCTACAGTAAGTATAAGTTCATCCCTCCATGTAATGTTGACGTCAAGAAGGGCATCCGACCGTAAAACGAAGTTTAATAACGTTAGTTCTTTCCCAAAACGACTGGGAAAAAGCGAAAAATATATATCAGAAAGCTTCTATGTAATCACACTTAAGTCCACCAAGGAGGTTTCAAGGATCTATCCACGATTTGTACAACACCACCGAAGAAGCTGTCAGCTGATTGAATACGCTTGGAAGATATGATTTGATTTCCAATAAGTGCTCAGCAGTGCAATAATAACCTACCCTGCATTTGATCATATTGTAATAATATTTGTATCCTCTTCTCATCACTGGCACTGAATTTGGCCCAGTTTTACGATCAGATGCCCTTCCTTATGTGAAGGATGTATTCAATAATTGCTTGTTTCTATGGTGTTTAGTAGAGTGGTGCGTTTTGTGTAGAACTGCAGATAAAGAGACTTGTATTAAGAAGAACACAAACATCGACCACTGAAAAATTGATCATCCCTGTTAATCATTAAAGCACCCGATCCGGCCGGGAATCGAACCCGCGGCCTTCTAAGCTGCTCGTCACTTCGTTGACCGATCAGCCACGGAGTCAGACAGTAATCATTTTTGTATATTGTGCATAATTGTAATTTAATCGAATTGGTGTTTCCAGTAATAATTAACAATTGTAATCATAATGTATCCTTATTCGGCCTTATGATATGTATTGCATAGTGCGTAAGTAGTTAAGTTATGAGCGGAAATACGTGTATACGGTAGCTTAGTTGAATCTGGATTGGTGAATTTTCTCGAATATCCACAGTAAAGATTCCATTCAGGGGCGCCGACTCAGAGGGTGCTAAGGTGCACCTCGCAAAATTTTTGTGGGGGTGTACAGCACCCCCTGTTGGTGTACTGCAAAGATTTACAATTGTGTACAAAAGACTTAAGACTTTCAGTTTCTCTTTTCTTATTATACTAGCACTAGCAGTTACCCGCGGCTTCGCTCGCGTGAATTTCGTAATTTGTTAAAAGTAATCGCTCCTCAGTACTGTACTAAGACATTTTCTGAAAATCCCTAAAGAACATAGCCTAAGCTCACCGAAAAAATGAATTTCATTTACCTCAGAAACTCTTTGTAAATCGTGTTTGTGATATTGCTTTTGGGGGCGATCATGCGACATAGGCCTAGAACTGTACATGAGAGAAACAGTCTTCTCTCAAGTCGAAAACGAACATAAAAAACATGTTTCTTTATTTTAATACTTTTTTGCTGGTGGCTTTACGTCGCACTGACACAGATAGGCCTTATGGCGAAGATGGGGTAGGAAGGGCCTAGGAATTGGAAGGAAGCAGTCGTGGCCTTAATTAACAATTGACCGGGCGAGTTGGCCGTGCGCGTAGAGGCGCGCGGCTGTGAGCTTGCATCCGGGAGATAGTAGGTTCGAATCCCACTATCGGCAGCCCTGAAGATGGTTTTCCGTGGTTTCCCATCTTCACACCAGGCAAATGCTGGGGCTGTACCTTAATTAAGGCCACGGCCGCTTCCTTCCAACTCCTAGGCCTTTCCTATCCCATCGTCGCCGTAAGACCTATCTGTGTCGGTGCGACGTAAAGCCCCTAGCAAAAAAAAAATAAAAATTAACAATTGCCTGGTGTAAAAATGGGAAACCACGGAAAACCATTTTCAGGGCTGCCGACAGTGGGATTCGAACCCGCTATCTCTCGGATGCAAGCTCACAGCCGTGCGCCCCTAACCACACGGTCAACTCGCCCGGTTTTCGTTATTTTTAAAAGATATTCCAAATACCTTTTTCCACTTCGGTAACATCTTCAGCTTTTGAGATATGAGTATCCCCATAAAATAATTCAACCCCTTTATCTGTCCTTCCGCAATCCTCACCCCACCTATGTGAATTTCCGAAAACAAAAATACATGTTTTTTTTTTATTTTTAAAGAAGAGTCCAAATACCAATTTTCACGTCTACAACATGTTGCGTTTTTGACATATACCGGAGATATACCGGTACTCATTTTAAAATTCACTCCCATTTTCAATTCTTTTCACCCCTTAAGTGAATTTTTCGGAAACAAAAAATTATTTGTTTCATTATTTTTAAAGGAAATTCCAAAAGAACAATTTTCACGCCCGTAACATCTTCTGTTTTTGATATATAAGTATCATCATAAAAGGATTTCAAATCCTTTACTTATTTTCACTCCCCCTCCCTCCTTAAGTGGACTTTCCGAAAACAAGAAATACCCGTTTCGTTATTTTTAAAGAAGATTCAAAGCACCAACTTTTACGTCTGCAACATCTTCAGTTTCTGAGATATAAGTATCCTCATAAACAGAATTCAACTCCTTTACTTATGTTCACCATCCCCCCCACCCACTTACGTCGTTTCTTTGAAAACAAAAAAATACATGTTTCTTTTTAAATGAGATTCGAAATACCAATTTTTCACGTCTGCAAGATCTTTAGTTTTCTTTTAGATATAAGTATCCTAATACAAACAATTCAAATAATTTTTCAATTCTTTCCCCCTCTTAAGTGATTTTCCGAAAACGAAAGAATACACGTTTCTTTACTTTTAAATGAGATTCCAAATACCAATTTTCACGTCTGCAACATCTTCATTGAAACAATTCACTCGCCCCCCCCCCTCCGTTTTCACCCTCTGAGTGACGGAATATCCAAAAATCCTCCCTTAGTGAGAACTTTTACTCTAATACAAATGTATCCCCAAAATTTCATTTCATTCTCTCCAGTAGTTTCGGCTCGGTGATGATGAATCAGTCAGTCAGTCAGTCAGTCAGTCAGTTAGTCAGTCAGTCAGTCAGTCAGGACATGTTATTTTATAAATTTTTATTACATCTATAATTTTGTCACAGTTCATCTCAGCGACCCTGAAAACTATGGATCGACACAAATATTGGTCTTTTTCGATAATCTAGAATCCTTGATTTAACGTTGCCATGGTAACGGCGGGTCACTTCTTCAGCCGATTCCTAGAGCCTAGAGAGTTCTGGAACTTCCCCCTCTGCTGTAGGTGGGAGCTTTGGGGCCATGTTATCTTCTTTATCTCTCCAGTCTAGAGTGCATACGTAGTGCAGGCAGGGGAACGCCTTGCCCGCCATCGGAAGGCCCACCAGCTCAAGGTAATGAATGGCAGACATCTTTTAAATATGTGCTAGCTCTAGATAGCTGCCTTGAGGGGAATGTTTCAAAGTGGTTTCTTAAAGTAAATTTCTAAAGTTTAATATCATCTTTTAAATGTAAATTTTCAAGCAAGGCTACGGAATTTATTTGAATCCCTGCTGGGAAAGATGTGACTTAGGTAATAAAGAGTGTTCACCCTCGTTTAATTCCCATTCACCTTCGTGTGGGGGTGACTATGATTTTCTAAAACTCTATTTTTGGGAACATAATATTTGTCACCATCTAGTCACCTTCTGTAGTATATACTTAGCCTCTGTAACTGCGGGCCATAAGCCCAGATAGGATTTAAGTGTTTCAAAGTGTATTTCCAAAGGAGTGCAAGTGTTTCCCCTCCTAGCATTTTGTTTATGGCCGTTTTCTTAAACCTTTTCTTTTGACCACTAAGGCCATTTACAATGGGTACTTATTGCCTCTATTTAATTTCTTATTACTCATAGTCTATTGTGGATCAGACTGTCGAGCAGGTTTATGTAGTGTTTGGATAAGAAAATTGTGCCTTGGAGAGGCTGGAATGTTGTAAATTTTGGAGCTTAGTCTCCTCGAGTGTAACTGAGTGGAGCAAAAGTGCTCGTTGAAATAGTGTAACTTTTGAGATTCAAAACTCATCTCTTCGAAATCATTATGTCAACAATTTTCTCTATAGTACCTGATTGTTTTAGGATTTCAAATCATACGTACTGGTGGCAGGGGAAAGCATTGCCTGCCGTTCGGAAGGCCCACCAGCTCCAGGTAATGACAGAAATCTTTTAAATATGTGATAGCTCCAGATAGCTGACGAGCTCAACATGGAAAAGAACAAAATTTCAAATTTTAGTGTTTTAAGTTATACTTTGATCTTTTATCTGTCCACCGACTCACCCCGGCACCTTCTTACACCTCTGAAATCTACGCTATCCCCGTAATAATAATAATAATAATAATAATAATAATAATAATAATAATCGTATGGCCTCAGCTACCGTGTGCAGACATTTCGATTTGACGCCATCTGGCTGTCTGCTCGTCGATTTCGACGTTCCGTTTTACTCTAGGTCTGCTAGATGGCCGACAGAGTAAACCGGATCTCTCTTGGGCATCTATGGCTGAGATTTAATTAATTTAGTCGGGTAAATACCAAATATATCACCAGAGATCTTTTACATGCCGACATCGTACGACATGGAGTGTCGAATGGACTTTCTTCCGCCCTTCAAAAATCCGACTACCTCTGCCGGGTTTGAACCCGCTATCTTGGGATCCGTCCCACTAACTACTATTATTCTAAGTCTATATTACTGTATGTTGCTTTCTCATCTTAAGAGTTTGGAGACACAATTTGTATTTCCTTAACCTCCATCCTTTCAGTTCACATAATGTTAAAGTGTCTTACTTTTTCATGATTAAAACACACCTTTACCGTTTATGTGTTTGATGTGGTAATTTATTTGTACTCTGTCATTATTGTTGAAAAAGCGTCTAATAAAACAATAGTTTATGTTTTCCAATAAGTATTGCTCACTTAAAAACACCTAAAACTGCATTTACATGAGGTTAAACTTCGACATTTTCCGGAGCCTTCCTCCACCTTTTTGGACTGTAGTCAGAGCAGTGGTTTTCAAAGTGTGGTTCGCGTACCACTAGGGGTAGGCGGGGTCGTCTCAACGGAGGTACGGTACGTAAATTTATCGTAGCTTCTAATTGTTTTCAGTGAGCAGTTCAGAAAAGAGTTGAGACTGCTCGTTTTCAATAAAATCTTATTTTGATTTCATTTTTTTTGTCTATCACTACACAGTCCCCTTTCCGAACTATTCATCCTAAAATATGTGTCCTTTTTTTTACCTCCCATTGACTAGGTATGTAAAAATGCTTACTCATGCTACAGTGCTCTCCTTTTCAATTTCTGTTTCGAAATCCACTCATTCATTTCAATTTTTATTTCAGTAGTGGTGTATGAAGTCTAGTACAATGGTAATTGTTGCATTAATGATTATACTCGTATATACATTGTTGCTAGGCAATGAAAACTTCGTAATTCCACAAACGGGAAAACCACGTTTCTCCATCTGTCTTTTGAAGGCTGCCGCGTTGCTTGAGAAGGCAACAGAAGACTCCAATGGTCGAATAATTCGGCTCTCATTAAGCAACGAAAATGCCAAGGAAAGTTCTCCGGCCATTGGTGACCACTCAGTTTTGGACTTCTTCTGTAAACTTTACTCCGAAGGAGTTACGAGGTTTCCTTTGCCCAGCGACGTCATCACGTAGTTGCTTGGCGTCGATGGCCTACGCTGTGCTGAAATCTCTTCCATTTTTTTTTTTTTTTTTTTGCTAGGGGTTTTACGTCGCACCGACACAGATAGGTCTTATGGCGACGATGGGATAGGAAAGGCCTAGGAGTTGGAAGGAAGCGGCCGTGGCCTTAATTAAGGTACAGCCCCAGCATTTGCCTGGTGTGAAAATGGGAAACCACGGAAAACCATCTTCAGGGCTGCCGATAGTGGGATTCGAACCTACTATCTCCCGGATGCAAGCTCACAGCCGCGCGCCTCTACGCGCACGGCCAACTCGCCCGGTCTCTTCCATATAAAATGCAACATTAGCAGATTAGATTTGAACGTCGTGTGGTGTGAGGATGAAGACGGAAACACACTATACTGAAATTCAACTCAAGAGCTTAGGAAAAGTATCCTTCCGCACGTGAGCACGTCGCCTGTTCCCCTTTCCGTTTCCGTTCTCCATCTCCGCCACAACCAGCTTATTAACGCCGTGCGTCTGTCTGACAAGTATTTCATTCTGAAAGAGTGAAGCATCAAACGAAATCACATCCTTTCACATAGTTATACTTTGATTACGTACGATACCTATTTATTCCTTTATTGACCCTGTGAAACCTACAGATTACTGACGAATACCGAGGCAAGAGAAGCAAGGTTTATTTTTATTTCATAATGCAAGTTGTGTGAGGCACATGGGGACTTCCAACATAAGTATACGATTCCGCTCCCGTGCAACGACTGTCAGTGGCAGTTTCTCGCAGTTCAAAAAGCTGAAAAAACCACCTGTGAGTGCGATTGCAAAATACAATGTTTCCAGGAATGTTGTAAATATTGTAGTCTCGTCATTCGGGAGGTAAAAACGAACTCATGATCCCCTCAGGACAACATTTCTGCAGGTAGAGGGCGGTTACGAATGTAAAGCAAAGTAATAATAATAATAATAATATACGCCAAGGATCCTATTCCCATACCGTGTTAGGGCCCTTCCTGTTTTATTTACGGCGAGTGACACATCGACCTTTCGCTGGAGACTTGGATTTTCCGTGGAGTTTAAATTCCACGCAAGCGACGTAAACACTGTACACAGAAACGCCGGTCAGCTGCGTGGTGTTATTCACCACGTATTCCACAGTCCACAGCGAATTCTAATCTCGTAGGCTACTGTAAACGTTTAAAATAATTTGTTTAGATTTCCTACTTAATTTTTCTCCACGTTTGTTAGCTTTAAAGTATTTCACAGGGGACTCAAGCGTCACAGCATCACACACGTGTTGCTCACAGCTGGCAGCCATTGTGAATACTGAACATGCTGTTCAGTCAGTATTGCCAACAGTTTTCTTGGACCCATCTTCAATGTCGCAAATATTATGCGAACTTATCAGCAATGGATGAACTCGAACAAAGCTTACGAAGTACACAGTGCAATAAGATATCAATATCATATTAAATTATTATTTTGCTACATACACCACTGAGAACAATAACTATTCATAGCCATCTACGTATGAAACATAAGAGTTGGTAACGAACCCGAATAACATACAACCTGTGATATATTTTCCGTATATATACAGGGCAAAATTTTTTAATTCGTCAAATCAGTTCACCAGAATATCTAACCAAACTCAAGGAAGCTCCTGACTTCAGGAACAAGTAACAAACCTAGGGAACTATTTGGCGCTGCGGAAGCCTTTTCACCGACCAGGAGTCTGACTAACATCAAAGGGACCGCTAAGGTCTTGAGTTGACTCTCAGTATAGTATCACCTCTCATGAGTTCACGCGTATCGTGTCGCAATCTAACCTGTCCGGAAAGATGTGCTATACCTTTCCGCCACTGACCTACAGTACGTACTACGTCATGCACTTCCCCTACTTCTTCCCCTTCTTGCTCGCTAAGCTGCTCTCGTTCCCCAAGAGCGGGGAGCAAACTGGCTCCGAAGGCATTTCGCTCTCGATTGACGATGCCTGATATACATTATTGCCATTATTGGGGAACAGGGTGGTGTAGAGGCTGAGCTCCTTGCCTGTCATCCCGGTGACCGTGGTTTGATTCTTGGTGTTGCTGGGGTGGGATTTTCAGTTGATAATTCCGTGGTTTCAGGAAGGGCATGCGACCATAAATGCTCGACCACAACTCTTTCATGTCTCAGTCCGTGCACGGACCCTGAGCAAGTGGAATGAGCTGCGGAATATAATGATTTGCAGTTAATATTATTTGGCATCCAGCAACAACCATTTGTTATTTCTGGTATAATCGCATTATACTCTTACTTCGGGGGTACGAAGGTAAAATAATTGGATTTTTGGGGGGTACGCCAACTGAAAAGTTTAAAAAACCACTGGATTAGAGCACCCCCACTATTGATCAAAACACGGCGCTCCTGGTTCCATTTCATTTCAAAATTAACAGTTCTATCCGTGAACGAGGCCACAGATCTAGAGCCCTGCGCGTATATACAAAATAACACCCGCATCCGCACTTCCTTCATCCGTACCCGCATCCGCGAATGGTTATCCGTATCCGCAAAATGGTTATCCGCGGATAATTTAAATATTTAACTGCAGTATATTACACCCAAGGTATTGAAACGGATATGTCTATTAACGTGATACAATAGGCCTGACACCTGGGACCAGACCCTCTTCAGTCACAGGTTTATGAGCGATTTTCTCTTGCGACAAGTACTAACGTATTGACCTTTGTTCCTCCCTTCCACTAATTGTGGGCAGGAGCCAGTTAGGCTTAGGTCAACTCACGGCTTTATGGTTTCAAGGCTCTTTATATATCACCATTCTTCCATATCAGTGTTAAGGGTCGCCTAACCACAAGCAGAAACAAGAGTATACCTTAGTGAAAATCAATAAACGTCATTACTTAGAGATTATCGGCAAAATTATCCGCACTGCCATACAGTTTGTATCCGCCGAGATACTAACGGATATCCGCATCCGTGCAGGACTCTACACAGATCCACGTATCAACTAGTAATTAACAATCTTCATATTTTGAACACTGGTTATCGCGGCAAAAGTAATTCCCCCATGGACAGTGGTCCACTTTTGATTTGGCTGAAGTGTACACGTACAGTACAGTCATATCGGGGCACGTGTCACATGACGGGACACCGACAGCACCGAGCCTGGGGTATCACCGGCAGCAGTAGATGCGCGCAGCGCACGCTCAGCCGACTGGTGAATGTTAGTGCTGCAGGTTTGTTTCCTTGGGAGCACATCTTCCTGCTCCCCACCCTTGACAACCCGGGCTGGCTCGCTCGCTCGCTTGAATTAAGGTCCAGGGCCGTGGGAACGCGTCGGGATGGATTAACAACGGCAGTCCTGTCGGCAGCGATCGTGAATGGCCTCTGACAACTACACAGCTGGGACAGGATTAAAAGATCAAAAGCGTGGGGGGAAGTGCAGTATTTATTACGGTGCAGCCCTTGTATTCTATGTTGTCTGTCATACGAGCAGCACATACTCCTCGTGTATTATGATGTTAATTGCGACCACCTGCCCTTTCATTCTTATGGAAATGTTATGTCATATGTAAGCAAAATAATAATGAAAAGGAAATAGGTTTAGACTACCAACATCCATAGAGAAATTTCCGATTAAGTGAAGCCGTTAAGTTTGACATTCCACCAGGGGGTGCGATCAAGCATTGCACATGATGTTAGTACAATATAGAACACCTGGATAATAATAATAATAATAATAATAATAATAATAATAATAATAATAATAATAATAATAATAATAATAATAATAATATGTCTGTCATAATTATTATTTTTCCTAAGTGCTCCATGAATTGCATTCTTCGCATGTGCATTGTTTCTGTAATTATGGAGATTATTTTATATATTTCCGTATTTGGTTTGAATCTCAGTCCTAGGATTTTTCTTATTTTTCACGTTCTGTCCGCCTCCGTAGCGTAACGGTTAGTGTTATTAGCTGCCGTCCTCGGGGGCCCGGGTTCGATTCCCGGTACTGCCAGAAATGTAAGAATGGCAGGAGGACTTGTATGTGGTCGGAATGGTACATGCAGCTCACCTGCTTTGGGGGTGTGCCTGAAAAGAGCTGCACCACCTCGGGATGAGGACACGAGTTTACTTTACTTTGAATTGTCCTGTCAGAGCTTTGTGTTGGAGATTGAGAGTTTCTGAAGCGTGAAGAGCTTTGTGTTTGATTACTGTACTATAGTGTCAGATTTTGCGCAGGAGAAATTTTGTTGTTGCTGTTGTTGTATTTTTGTTAACTTAAATGCAGTATCCATTTTCTGGAGTCGCAATTCAATAGATTTCTTTTCATTACCATTTTCAGTAATTCATGCACCTAAATATTTAAAATATTTTGCTCGAGAGATGTGCTTCGAGCGAATTTGGAGTTCAGATGGGGCAGTTTTAATGTCTGTCATAAATTTTGTTTCTTCAAATAAAATTTGTAACCCAATTTTCGCTGTTTGTTCTTACATGAGTTCAAGTTAGTTTTGTGCATCGGGGATGTCTTGGCCAATTAGTGCCTTATCGTCTGCAGATGCTAAACAGTCCAATTCTATTCCTTTATGTCTTGGTCCGGTTCGGTGTAATGGTGCACTGCTTTCCGCTATTCCTCTTTAAACTGTTTCAAGCACACAATTAAAGAGTAAAGGAGATAATCCTTGTTGTACTCCTGTCTATTGGAAATTCTCTGCTCAATTCTCTCATAAATTTTACCTTAGATTTCAGGATACCTTATTAATAAGTTAGAAGTAACAGACATGAAAGTAGCGAGAATGATTCTTGGTAAAAACAGGTGGGAATAATGGCAGGAGGGTACGCATAACCAGCTTCGGTGGTGGGGTCATGTGAGGCTAATGGAGGAGGATAGGTTACCTAGGAGAATAATGGACTCTGATATGGAGGGTAAGAGAAGTAGAGGGAGACCAAGACGACGATGGTTAGACCAAGTTTCTAACGATTTAAATATAAGAGGTAGAGAACTAAATGAGGCCACAGCAATAGTTGCAAATAGAGGATTGTGGCGATATTCAGTAAATTCGCAGAGGCTTGCAGACGGAACGCTGAAAGGCATAACAGTCTATAAAGATAATGTATGTTTGGTCCCTATAAGTGTTTCTTTAATGATATTTGTTGTCTTTTGATCTAGTCCAAATTCTGTTCGTATTTCGAAAAGGGATTCTGTCTATGCTGTCATATGTTTTTTTGAAGTCGAGAAATGTGATAAGTTTTGTTTGACGTACTGAGGAAATATTTCATCGGGTTTTTCAGGATAATAATTTGTCCTACGCAGGATCGACCTTTTCTGAATCCACCTTGGTATTCGCCAATTTCTGGATCTAGATTTCACGTTTGCACGTGTGCACATTTCAGGAGGGCTTCCGACATAATTTCGTAAGTTATGGAAACTAATGAAATTCCACGATAATTGGTCCATCTTGTTAATTTTTTTGTGCAAAGATGTACTGTATTATTATTATTATTATTATTATTATTATTATTATTATTATTATTATTATTATTATTCAGAGTAAACAGACCTTTTTGAGCGGTCTATGACATAAACCCCCATGTCACTACAGCCCTTGAAGGGCCTTGGCCTACCAAGCGACCGCTGCTCATCCCGAAGGCCTGCAGATTACAAGGTGTCGTGTAGTCAGCACGACGAATCCTCTCGGCCGTAATTCTTGGCTGTCTAGACCGGGGCTGCTATCTCATCGTCAGATAGCTCCTCAATTCTAATCACGTAGGCTGAGTGGACCTCGAACCAGCTCTCAGATCCAGGTAGTAAACCGTGAACTGGCGGGAATCGAACCCGGGGCCTCCGGGTAAGATGCAGACACGCTACCACTACATCACGTGATCTATGACCTAGTTTTAATTAATATTGTCGGGCAAATGCCAAATGTGTCACCAGAGTTCTTACACATGCGTCATCATTGGGCATGGAGTG
Organism: Anabrus simplex; assembly: GCF_040414725.1. NCBI lineage: Eukaryota > Metazoa > Arthropoda > Insecta > Orthoptera > Tettigoniidae > Anabrus > Anabrus simplex. Next base: position 587,497,256 of record NC_090265.1, on the reverse strand, counting down.
CTAAATTAATTTTTCCGCCCTTCAGAATTCCGATTACCTCTGTTGGGTTTGAAGCCGTTATCCTGGGATCGGGAGACCGATATTGTAACCACGGATTCACAAATAATAATAATAATAATAATAATAATAATAATAATAATAATAATAATAATAATAATAATAATAATAATAATAATAATAATAATAATAATAAAACTTCACGGCACTGAACGCCCTTGAAAGGGCCTTGGCCTTCCCAGCGAGCGCTGTTCGGCCCGAAGGCCTGCAGATTACGAGGGGTCGTGTGGTCAGCACGACGCATCCTCTCGGGCGTTATCCTGGGATTTCGAGACCGGGGCCGCCATCTCCTCAATTCTAATCACCTTGGCTGAGTTGGCCTCGAACCAGCCCTCAGGTGGAGAGAAAAATCCCTGACCTGGCCGGGAATCGAATCCGGGGCCTCCGGGCGAGAGGCGGGAACGCTACCCTACACCACGGGGCCGGATAATAATAATAATAATAATAATAATAATAATAATAATAATAATAATAATAATAATAATAATAAGCGAGTTGGCTATGTAGTACGAGTCGTTAAGCGACTATTTTCGTTCCAGGCAAATGCCGGGGCTCTCCTTTAATCGAATAGATTAGTGCAAAAATGTACAATATGTTTGAAATTTTATGAATATGAGTTAATGCCGTGAATGCATTGTAGGAAACATTCTCTGTAAGCTGTGCAGAAGGAATTGATATCATCATTCTATCCACTTGTCTTCGATACATGGACCTCGTAGCTGTAAGTTTGAATTCGGCGGATGGTGGGGTCTGAACCCACCATCTGCAGCCCTAAGGACATTTTCTGTGGTTTCGCACTTTCATACCAGTCAAATGCTGGAATTGTTCCTTAATCGAGGCCACGGATGCTTCCACCCCAATCCTGGCTCTTTGCTTGACGTAAAGAAAATAACATAATTACCGTCATTGTCTTTTGCGTGATCTGAGTGATATCTCCATTTTTAAAAATTTGTTTTACGTCGCACTGACACAGATGGGTCTTCTGGCGACGATGGGATAGCGAAGGACTACGAATGGGAAAGAAGCGGCCATAGCCTTAATTAAGGTACAGCCTCAGCATTTGTCCGGTGTGAAAATGGGAAACCACGGAAAACCATATTCAGGGCTGCCAACAGTGGGGTTCGAACCCATTATGTACCGAATGCTAGTTCACAGCTGCGGGACCCTAACCGCACGGCCAACTCGCTCGGTACATCTCCATAATTACTTTCATCTTATATGCTCTTGTGTTGAGTGAGTTGTAATATTTAAAGGTACTATATAACATTGGAATCACATAATGATCTTCAGCTGGCGTGTTCGATCCCGGCTTAGTCCAGTGGCACTTGAAAGTGGTGAAGTACTCCAGCCTCGTGTCGGTAGATTTCCAGCACATTAAAAGGACTCCTGCTGGATAGAATTCTCGGTAGCTCAGCATCTACAAAAGTTTAAAGAGGAAAAATAATAATTGTATTGCTTTAACGTCCGACCAACTACTTTTACGGTTTTGGAGACGTCCAGGTGCCGGAATTTTGTCTCTTCAGACTGATTCCAAAATCGAACCCGTCAACTTGAACTCAGAAGGCTAGAGATTTACAGTGTTAGCTATTCAGTTCGGCCCGTTAAAGTAGTTTGTATGTCGTAAAATCAGTAACGCACATTAACATAGGCAAAAATAGGTAAAATATCAAATTTGTCCTACAAGGACGAGACAAAGCTTATTTTAAGTCTGACAACCTGAAGAACAAAACTAGGTAAGTTCCTACGGGACCGAAAACCATGTTTTTAAGGCCCTAAAACCAACCGTTATAGATACACTGACTGACAGAGCAAATGCAACACCAAGAAGGAGTGGTCAGAACTTTATGCCAATTGCAGGGTAGACTGACGTCACTGAGGTATGCTCATGATATGAAATGCGCCGCTGTGCTGTGCACGTAGCGAACGATAAATGGGACACGGCGTTGGCGAATGGCCCACTTCGTACCGTGATTTCTCAGCCGACAGTCATTGTAGAACGTGTTGTCGTGTGCCACAGGACACGTGAATAGCTAAGAATGCCAGGCCGCCGTCAACGGAGGCATTTCCAGCAGACAGACGACTTTACGAGGGGTATAGTGATCGGGCTGAGAAGGGCAGGTTGGTCGCTTCGTCAAATCGCAGCCGATACCCATAGGGATGTGTCCACGGTGCAGCGCCTGTGGCGAAGATGGTTGGCGCAGGGACATGTGGCACGTGCGAGGGGTCCAGGCGCAGCCCGAGTGACGTCAGCACGCGAGGATCGGCGCATCCGCCGCCAAGCGGTGGCAGCCCCGCACGCCACGTCAGCATGTGCAAGACACCCTGGCTGTTCCAATATCGACCAGAACAATTTCCCGTCGATTGGTTGAAGGAGGCCTGCACTCCGGCGTCCGCTCAGAAGACTACCATTGACTCCACAGCATAGACGTGCACGCCTGGCATGGTGCCGGGCTAGAGCGACTTGGATGAGGGAATGGCGGAACGTCGTGTTCTCCGATGAGTCACGCTTCTGTTCTGTCAGTGATAGTCACCGCAGACGAGTGTGGCGTCGGCGTGGAGAAAGGTCAAATCCGGCAGTAACTGTGGAGCGCCTTACCGCTAGACAACGCGGCATCATGGTTTGGGGCGCTATTGCGTATGATTCCACGTCACCTCTAGTGCGTATTCAAGGCACGTTAAATGCCCACCGCTACGTGCAGCATGTGCTGCGGCCGGTGGCACTCCCGTACCTTCAGGGGCTGCCCAATGCTCTGTTTCAGCAGGATAATGCCCGCCCACACACTGCTCGCATCTCCCAACAGGCTCTACGAGGTGTACAGATGCTTCCGTGGCCAGCGTACTCTCCGGATCTCTCACCAATCGAACACGTGTGGGATCTCATTGGACGTCGTTTGCAAACTCTGCCCCAGCCTCGTACGGACGACCAACTGTGGCAAATGGTTGACAGAGAATGGAGAACCATCCCTCAGGACACCATCCGCACTCTTATTGACTCTGTACCTCAACGTGTTTCTGCGTGCATCGCCGCTCGCCGTGGTCCTACATCCTACTGAGTCGACGCCGTGCGCATTGTGTAACCTGCATATCGGTTTGAAATAAACATCAATTATTCTTCCGTGCCGACTCTGTTTTTTCCCCAACTTTCATCCCTTTCGAACCACTCCTCCTTGGTGTTGCATTTGCTCTGTCAGTCAGTGTATATTTGCAACATACCCCCGATCTAGGAATATTTATTTATCGTTTCTGGAACCACATATCAGCATAAATTGAGAATAGCACCAAAATGCTTTCGCTATTTAGAAGACTGATTTATAAGTGGCATTAATCTGCCGAGATACGACTACTGGACCCCCATTTCCATACTCTAACGTCTAACAGCATGATGATTGTGAATAGCGCAAACATATTTTAAAACTGAGCCACCTCCCGCCTGGACACCACCTTGTTGATACTCAGGATCACAGCTTCATGGGGCATACGCCACACTCTCACGCGCCTATCAGTTCGATACAACTGGACCCGGGATTCATCGGACCATACCACATGCCGCCACTGTTCCATGGTCCATTACGGATGTTCGCAGCCCCATGCAGGTCATTAAGCTCTGTGTCGAGGTGTCAGCAAAGGGGCACGAGTTGGTCGTCGGGTGGTGAATGCTATGCGGTGCAGTTGCCTCCTTACAGTCCTGGTAGAAATTGGTTCCTGACTCCCAACATTCAAGTAGGTGGTGATCTGACTGACAGTAGCCCGTCGAGCGCCCAGTATGGTTCTGCAGAGGCGACGTGATGTCCGTTCATTAAACACCTCCGGTCTTTCCGTGCGGCGGTTTACACGGGTGGTAACATTCTCTCTGCGATATTGAAGATTTATACTTGACACTGTTGACTTCGGAAAGCTGAATACACGTGTAATCTCCGCAATGCTATGACCCATGCGCCGTGCGCCGATGATCATCCCACGTTCAAAGTCGGTTAATTCGCAACCTGTTGCCATCTTCACGACACTGGTGTCTGCTCAGCTACGCCGCAACACTCAGGGGTCATACACGGCACATTTTCTAATGGGACACCCCTTTCTGTGACTTTTGTCCACTCAATGTAACTTATGGCCGTATCTCGACACAGCTTACCCCACTTTACGTTTTTTTTACAAAAATCTTGCGGCTTATCCGGTTGTCCGCTTCCAAGTTCTAGGTTTCTAAGATAACCTGGAAGTGCATCATTATTCACGTATATTTTCATTTTATATCTTCCTCCATAGGTCGCTACTTTTGGAACCGTAAAGTTTAAACGATAGTGGGCGTTTCGAGAGTTATTGTTGCTGAACATTGACACACCTCGCGAGATCTGAAATCATATTTTACACGCCCAGTAAGGCAGAAAGTGAACATAACTTACAATGACATGCATACAGTAAAAACCAGTTCTCTGAACAAAGTAGCCATTCTGTTGACTACTTGTCTAGCTGTATAAATAAAAGACTAACAAGTCTACTAATAATTTCCGGTTATTTAACTTTAAAATAATACATCTAATTTATTTCCCAATTGCCATTAAATGCTGGATTCGCCCACATGTATGTATTATACAATCATCATGCCGCAATGAAGTCAGCAAGCCAAGGCCAGTGGAGAGGTTAACAGGTTTGTCGGGGATGAGAGGCTGTCAACAAGACGTACACTTAACTATTACCACACTTCGGAAGTTTGTTTAAATGCATGTTGTTTTAAAAAACAATCTGGTTAGTATTATCGAGTAGTAATCTCGAAGACACCTGTGTCACATTGGACAAATGAGGTGTTGCAAATCCAAGGCGCAAATTCAACAAATGCAAGTTTTGTGAGAAGGAGCTTCTTCTTCTTCTCTCGCATTTCCCACACTGTGGTGGAATCGCAACTGACAAGTGAGTAGCACGTGTGGACTTGGCCCAACACCAACCCTATGTGGAAGGGTGTATTCTTTTCAAGAGTACAGAATAACCTGAGATGGAAAGGCTATTCCTCTGCCAGCTACTTCCACCCCTCCGTAGAAGAGAAGTTATGGGAAACCATCCTCAAGTACATCTGGCACTCCCATATCTCCTTTCGCGATCGTACCAAGTCATCCCCAGTGCTAGACCACTGCCTCTCAAGCATCTCTGTCATCCCCGGTTCATGGCCGCCTGCAAGGCTTCCAAGGTGGAGATTAGAAAATTTAGTGAAACCATTGACACCAGTAGGTAGCCAATGAACAAATTTTTTGATACGCGTTTAAGAGAGAATTAGTCTTACAAACGCCCATGTGGATGGCCAGTCATGCAAAAGCTCTTCCCTACGGAGCTATTTTGAACACCCCCTTCAAATTAGGATATTATTTCTGCCACTTCCTATAACATAAAGGATGTACTGCATAGAAAATGCGGTGCCACACCATTGTTTTTACACAAGTCAAGTTATTAAATTTCTTATCAACTAATGACTACGTGTTTTTCTGTGATGGTTAGTAGTGCGGAGTGTTGGCTGCGTATGAAGTGAAACTTTTTGCGACAGCATCAAGTCCCCGACTCGAAAGAATGAACCAAACGCGTTAAAAATCTCTGACCCGGCCCGGAATCGAACCCGCCGAGCAAGTTGGCCGTTCGGTTAAGGTAGCAAAGCTGTGAGCTTGCTTTAGGGAGGTAGTAGGTTTGAACCCCACTGTCGGCAGCCGTGAGGATGGTTTTCCGTGGTTTCCCATTTTCATACCGGGCAAATATTGACTGTACCATAAATAACTCCACGGTCGCTTCCATCCTACTCCTAGGCCTCTCCTCTCCCATCGCCATAAGACCTATCTGTGTCGATGCAACGTAAGCAAATTGTAAGAAAATAACAAAAAAAGATGTTGACTCACAACATTATTCCCAATGGCTTGTAATTCAAGGAAATCAAATCAGTAAAAAAAATCGTCTCAAGTAGAGTTCTGCCTCCGTAGCGCCTCGAATGAAGTATGGTATAGTGTCATTAGAGTTCTGCCTCCGCAGCGCCTCCAATGAAGTATGGTATAGTGTCATTAGAGTTCTGCCTCCGCAGCGCCTCCAATGAAGTATGGTATAGTGTCATTAGAGTTCTGCCTCCGCAGCGCCTCCAATGAAGTATGGTATAGTGTCATTAGAGTTCTGCCTCCGCAGCGCCTCCAATGAAGTATGGTATAGTGTCATTAGAGTTCTGCCTCCGCAGCGCCTCCAATGAAGTATGGTATAGTGTCATTAGAGTTCTGCCTCCGCAGCGCCTCCAATGAAGTATGGTATAGTGTCATTAGAGTTCTGCCTCCGCAGCGCCTCCAATGAAGTATGGTATAGTGTCATTAGAGTTCTGCCTCCGCAGCGCCTCCAATGAAGTATGGTATAGTGTCATTAGAGTTCTGCCTCCGCAGCGCCTCGAATGAAGTATGGTATAGTGTCATTAGAGTTCTGCCTCCGCAGCGCGTCCAATGAAGTATGGTATAGTGTCATTAGAGTTCTGCCTCCGCAGCGCCTCCAATGAAGTATGGTATAGTGTCATTAGAGTTCTGCCTCCGCAGCGCCTCGAATGAAGTATGGTATAGTGTCATTAGAGTTCTGCCTCCGCAGCGCCTCCAATGAAGTATGGTATAGTGTCATGAATAAGCAATTGTGTACTAGTAGAGGCGTTCGGGTTCCAGTAGTTCAATTTTTGTATGGAACGTATTTCACGACGCTTGACAGACTGACTGCATACAGGTAACAGAATATGTCAGAGAGTTTTATTTTTTTCTATTTTTTTACGCGGTACAGAGTGAGAGATGTCTGATGGAGACGATGGTCTTAATTAAAATTCAGTCCCTGCATTCGCTTGACGTGAAAAATGGAGAACCCACATAAAACCATCTTCAGAGCTACCGACAATGGGACCGGAATCTATCTCCCACCCTCTCTATGATAATTTCAAACTTTGTGTTTCTCAAAACTTTATATGGTAACAATAGTACCACGGCAATACTGTATTTTTTTTTTTTTGCTAGGGGTTTTACGTCGCACCGACACAGATAGGTCTTATGGCGACGATGGGATAGGAAAGGCCTAGGAGTTGGAAGGAAGCGGCCGTGGCCTTAATTAAGGTACAGCCCCAGCATTTGCCTGGTGTGAAAATGGGAAACCACGGAAAACCACCTTCAGGGCTGCCGATAGTGGGATTCGAACCTACTATCTCCCGGATGCAAGCTCACAGCCGCGCGCCTCTACGCGCACGGCCAACTCGCCCGGTATACTGTAAAATAGAGTGTAATGTATTTTTCCTTAGAACTGAAGGTCTACAAGCAAAATCCTGAAATATAGTGTATCTGACTACTGCATATAGGCCCTGTATATGATATAGTTTGAGTTATTTTGAAAATTCTTACTCAAGGTAACGGCGTCCACTCAGCCTCGGGAAGTCAAATGAGTAGAGGGGGGCTAGATTCCTACCTCAGCCATCCTCGAAATGGATTTCCGTGTTTTTTCACTTCTTCATCAGGCAAATGCCGGGATGATACCTAACTTAAGGCCATGACCGCTTCCCTCCCTCTTTCTTGTCTATCCCTTCCACTCTTCTCTTCACATCTCCCCACAAGGCCCCTGTTCCACATAGCAGGAGAGGCTGTCTGGGCGAGGTTCTGGTCTTCCTCCCCTGTTGTATCCCCCGACCCAAAGTCTGATCTGACGCTCCAGGACACTGCCCTTGAGGCGCTGGAGGTGTGAAACCTCACTGAGTCCAAGGGAAAAACCAACCCTGGAAGGTAAACGGATTAAGAGAGAAAGAAAGAAAGAAAGAAAGAAAGAAAGAAAGAAAGAAAGTTACTCAAGGTAAGACAGCAAACGTCGCAGAGTCTTCACGAATTTTATTGACTTTATGCGTATTTTGATTCATTCATAATAAACACTTTCCATACACAGAGACCTAGATTTCTTTAGAAAAGGAAGTTCTCTTCAATAATTCACAGAGTAATAACGTTATGTGATTTATGAAACTTAAATTGATAAATATTATCTGTCAAACATAAAACCTAATTTTTTAAATTTTTTAGTTAGATAACACGATAAAAATGAATTCTAAACATCCGTAGCAGACCTTTAATTATCGTGTATAATACAGAATAATTTTAAAGTGTTGTGATTGATAGATTTCCAGTCCAAACCCCTATTTTAAGATCTGCTGAATAATTGCTGTTTCAATATAAACTCAATTTCTAATGTAACAGAAAATGAAACCAAAATCAGAGGAAATAGTGTGACCGATTGGATGCTGCACATCTACAGTCGTACTTCTTCTGTAAGTTTTATCTCACTATCGTTGAGGGTCGTTATATTTTGTATAGCGAACTTCTTTGTGAATATTGGATCCGTAAATACAAGTATTCTCTTGAAAACGTTACATGTATTTTCTTTTTCTTTAGTGTTTAACGAAGTGCTCTGCTGAGGATGGTTCGGTTATAAATTTGAAGGTCTGGTAATGCTGCACTCAAGAAAAACCGCCATTTTCCGTAGGAAAACATCCAGTGTCGTCTTCTTCCGGCGCGCGAAGGAAGGTTGCACGTGCTGACGTACAGCCCGGTGCAGTAACATTTTTCATGTGTCAAGTTCGAATGAAATGTTTGACGACTTGTGGACATTGGAAGAAGTAAGAGAGAAGTACTAGTAAGCACACCTTCAAATAACACTTAAACGAAGAATAATACACTAGTATCCAAAAGTTAAACATAATAAGAAAATTAGGAAAATGGAAGGGTTATAGTTGGGCTATTACCGTAAATATTTACAGGGAGTTTAATTCATCTTACATGCAGAGGCAAAAGAACTGCCAGCATGAAATAGATGGTCTTATGCGAAACTAACCAGCACTCTCCTTTATATGCCAGAATGAACCATGAGGTGTTTGTACTCGAACTTCCGTTAAATAGAGATTGTTAATAATGTTATTGGCTTTACGTCCCACTAACTACTTTTACGGTTTCCGGAGACGCCAAGGTGCCGGAATTTAGTCCCACAGGAGTTCTTTTACGTGCCAATAAATCTACTGACACGAGGCTGACGTACTTGAGCACCTTCAAATACCACCGGCCTGAGCCAGGACCAAAAAGAGAGGTTTTTTTATGGCATAACGTTGGCAGTACCATGTTTCACATTCCAAAGTAAACTGTCTAACGAGAGGAAATGGTTTACAGTATTCTTCCTTTTCCTACATTGCTTACCACGGGGCGTAGTATCAATCCTGAAAATCCGAAGGATCTCGAAAGTCTACTAAAATTGGTGCCATTGACGCACTTGAAAACAATGTTTTCTCACCCATGGGTAACTAATGCAGATATCGAGCTCGAATAATAATTATTATTATTATTTTACGGTTATTATTATTGTATGTATAGCAGTGAAGTGTTATATCCATTTAGTATTACTATTAATATTATTACATAATGTGTACATACGATATGATGGCGTTGTTTTTGAGGTTATGTCATGAAACGTGCAGCTGTATATAGACATGTATATCAGTTCTGTTAATGTAAATACCTGTAAATTAATATTATGATTTATCCTTACCTGTATATATAAATTGTAATCCATAATTGTGAAACACGCTGTAACTTCCAGAATGGTAATAGATACGAGAACGATTGGGAATATTCTGTACATTATAACCTATATATTAGACACTCCAGAATTTTCACGAAGATATATTTTGTAATATAACTTTCTAGAAGCCTGGCCAGGCACATATATATATAAGGAGGCGATCTTGACGAGAAAAGTTAGTTGTTGTTTGGAAGTTATTGGTTGACGAGTTATGGTGTAGCAAGAATATACTTGTGACCACGTGTTAGGTGACATGCCGAGGTAGGCAGCCGGTAGTCATCTGTCTTCAACTGTGTTTCAAAGTTGCAATCTCCATGTGCAGCGATTGGTAGTTTTTTTAAATAATGGCGGCTTTGATGATATTCTCGAGATGAAGTGTTTTGTTGTGATACTGTGATTGAGGTTATGTGTGTGTTAATTTGTGAATACGGTATACGTGAATAAAATTAATTATACCAACTGACAGCATCTCGTGTGCGTCTGTGTGGCTACGTTACCATCAGCGCCTCATACCTTTTACAGTATTCTTCTTTTGCCTACGTTGCATACTATGGAGCGTAATATCAATCCTGACGATCCGAAGGATCTCAAAAGTGAAAGTCTACTAAAATTCGTGCCATCAGTGCCTCACCCTTTTCATGATGGGCACTGGCCCTCTGCTGACGGACAGACCACGCGTTAGATTATAGTCCTTCGACCTTGGTGGGGACTTGAATGCATTTTCTGACAAATGTGATTAGCTAGACTGCATAGATGTGTTGAAAGTGGTAGTACTTTGTTGAACGGAATCGAGCTGACCAGAATGTGGCCTGCATCCTAAGGGATGAATTAGTTTAGTTGGGACTCGGGTCTGTCGAGAGCAACACCCAGTCATTTCGTGATACTGAACCACCGGATCACTTCTCCGAAAAAGACCAGTGGTTTAGGGTCAGCTTTGGTGCGTTTAGAAACGAGTGTATCACTACTCCTGGTAAGATTAATTTTGATTCTCCACTTTCGAAGCCAGAGTTCGAAAGTGGAGAGGGCTTCCTTGAGGTAATTTGTACTCTGGGTGATTGCTAAGAGACAGAGGATATGGCAGTGTCATCTGCGTACATATAGATTTTCGCGCGGCGTGGACGGGTTATATCTGACATATGTAGCTTGAATAGCACAGGATAGAGAACCCAACCCTGAGGGATCCCTACACTGATGGGACGGGGGTCCGACAGGATGTTATTGGCCTCAACCTGGTAATGCCTGTTAGCTAGGTAACTGGAAATGAGGAAGCGGAAAACCAAGAAGTTGAGCTTTTAGATAAGGCCTTGTTGCCATACCCTGTCAAACGTGCGCGAAATGTCCAGAAAACATACTCCCGTATGCTTCCTATGATTATATTTTTCGGTGATCTCTTCAGTGAGTAGTGGGGTGCTCACTTCTGAAGCCGAACTGCTCGTCGTTTAGAAGACTTATCCTCTACGACAGAGTGGACTCTGGAGAGGAGAAGGGAATCGCAGAGAGTGGATAGAAGTAGAGCTGGGACAGATACAACGCAACCGCCTTATCGCAACCGTTTCTGGAATACAACCGTTGTCGAACGAAACCGTTGCAAGAAAATACCAGTTTCAAGTGCAGTGGGGCTCTTCATTTGCGTTTTTCACCAGCACCGAGCAAGAGGCGTTTCAAGTTTCACAACCGGTACGTATACAAAACTGGAGTCTTGATACTGGGGTTTTCCAGTGTAACTCATAGGTCAGGTAGACCATTCCAGAGAGCTGCCCTGCTATTGACTGAAACGCCTGACGTCACCAAGAGCGAGAATAAACAGTGCTTACCCAGATTCAGTGGCTTGAGTGTTATAAGGTACAGTTCAGTGGCGTAGTTAAGGAGGGGGGAGGGGGTTACGGTGGGGAGGGTAGAACTCCCCATGGAAATTTTACCAAAAAAAGAAAATAAACACAAACTAACAATTAACTAAATAAACATCCAGAGACATAATGGTAGAACCAACAGATCTGTTTAGTCTATTTTCTAAGAAGCCTCGAAATTCTGGCTACGCTACTGAATGAAATCAACATAAAAGTCCAATGAATGTCATGGTCGTAGGAAAAAATGGATGCAAAAATTAACGGAGAAGGTTGCTGTTGGGCTAAAGCCAACATATAAGATCGGAGTATTTTAGCAACAGACAGTGGTCGAGTTGGGAATAAATTACCGCTGGTATGCTAGCATACACCGCTGTATAGACAAAATGGTACAGGTATTTGTAGGAGCATTGTTTCATTCTCCCTCTTTTCAACGCACAGGAAAATGTGCATTCTCTGAAAAAGTCGTTGAGTGCATGACATCATCTACAGGTAAGTCTCTCCCTGGCACAAACTACCTCGCTTGGTTTGCATGTTCCTGAAAAACAACACGTGCTCGAATAAACCGAGTGAGATGGTTTAACATAAGCGCAGATGTGGTGAGAGAGATAAAATACCTCAACCATCCTGTATGAACATGTCGCATGCCAATTATTTATTTAGTCGAAAGGATGACCTCTCGGATAATTATATCGTGGTTACGCAGTCCAACCTTGTCCAGTTTTGACTGAAGGATATTATTACCTCCAATAACAATTACGGCTATTGTATGCCTACACAATGAGACAAGAACATAATATTAATGAAGTTTTATTTGCTGCACATTTTACATTACATTCACATATTCGGGGATAATTGCTGCACATATTACATTAGATTCACACTTCCGGACACATCTCCATGCTTTTATATGCTACACATTGTACATTACCTTCATATTTTATGATGCACAAACACCCAGAGCTCCATCTGCGATGGTTAGCTGGTGTATTTCAGGGGGCCCCAACCACCCACCCTCCCACAGGGGGCCCCAACCACGCCCCCAACTCAGCGTGGCGATCAACCACAAGAAGAGATTGACCAACTAGCCGAGACATGCGACGCGCAATTCCGGCACGAGGCAATGAATTACCTCTCGAAGGAAGAGAGAATTCATGTAGTACAATATTGTACGCCATGATACTCCCCTCAGTCGAAGAGAACATCGCTGGCTCGTGTCAGAAGGCGGATCGGTCTTCGGGCCAGAGCTCACCTTAACAGTTGCTAAGCAAAGCTCTGCACCTGAGGTCTCGGCTTGTTGATGAATCTCATTATCACCTCCGCTGGGGACATTATTGGATGTGCATCTTATATCTAGAGAGCGCGGACCGCACAGCGAACGAGTCTCCACCTGACAGCATCATTCATTTAATATTTGTATTTCTGGTACATCTTATCGAGTAGCCTACCAGTGTCGGTAGATCAACGGTGAGGGTAATCCTCAAGTTCCCAAAATCTTAGTTTCGATCACAGATGAGAAGTTTTAATTGTATATAAAGACTGAACTCACAACGCTATACGCGTCAACTTGACAAACACCGTCGTTAGTTTTAGTGTCACTCGTGGGACAGAAAACCAGAGTGCGATCTCTGATTATTTAAACCTACTTTAAATTTTTAGTGCAAAGGAAGACCTCTTGTTGTGGTTAGGCAATCCAAGACTGTCCAATTTTTATTCAAGGATATTATTACCTCTAATAATGATCACGACATTGTTGAATTGTTCCTACGATACAGTTGAAATCTCGATCGCAATACTATTTGAAAATATACTCCATTTCAAACATTTTCAATGAATAATTAGTTTAATATTCTGCTTTGAATTCATAGCAGTGTTAATATGCAGGCTAAAAGCCTAAGAGTGAAACAGTTTGAATTTGATGGTTCTTACGAAAGAGTGATGAAATGTGAAGCATTCGTGGGAATGGGTGCTCATGTGTGCTTCCTGAACCCAGTTTTGTTCCCCCTTTGAGTGGGGGGGGGGTGCAGAATAACATCCACGGTATCCCCTTCCTACAGTAAGAAGCGAATAACAGTGGCCCTATTTGAGCGTAGGTTGGTGACCACGGAGCCCTCAGCTGAGACATGGCATTGCTTCCACTTACTTGTGCTAGGCTCCTCACTGCCACCTATCCTATTCGACCTCCCTTGGCCAACTCTTGTCCTTTTCCGACCCCGATGGTATTAGGTTTTCGAGGCCTAGGGAGCCTTTAATTTTCACGCCCTCCGTGGCTCTTGTCTTTCTTTGGCCGATATCTTCATTTTCATAGTTTCGGATTCCTTCCACTTTTTCTCTCTCATTAGTATTATATAAAGGATGATTGCCTAGTTGTACTTCCCCTTAGAACAATAGAACAATAATCACCACCACCACCACCACCACCACCACCCAGTTTTGTTTTGAAGTGACTGTGATAGGTGGTGCACTGAAGAATATTATGGCGTTGTTGGTGCATAATGATCTGCCACTTCCGCCTAATTTTCATGATGATGATTATTGTTTAAAGGGACCTAACATCTAGGTCATCGGCCCCTGCCTGTTCTTCATTTCATCTCGTTTGTTATCCATTATCTGCAGGCGCTCCTTTCCGAAAGCGTCAGTTTGCTTATGTATTAATTATGCTACACCATTTGAAACGATCACCAGCCAAACACTCTAGATCAGGGCCTCTCAAACGCCTAAAATCTCACGCGTGAAAACTGAGGCGCAGAGTTCCTGTGCACAGTGCATCGGTCCCACTTGGCTCGGCTCGGACCAACGCTCCCGTCTGTGGACTATTCGGCTAAGCTCTGCTCGGATTTGTAGCGCTACGGAGCAAGTGAGGAAGAGGGAGACAGGCGGAGCGAGCGAGACAGCGCTATTGCACCAAATCGAGGAGTGGGGATCTGCACTCTGGTCGACCAAGCGAAGTCGTCTTTTGCACTATGCTCAGTGCAATGCACTGGTGCATGCACCCTGAAAGGCCCTACTCTAGGTCAACACTACGCTGCAGGACATCTTTGAACCGAAGTTTATGTCCGCCAACCTTTCTTCTCCCGTCCTGTAATCCTCCGTACAAAATATTTTAAGGTAGCCGGTGGTGTTGCATCCGGATAACTTGTCGCGTCCAGCGTAACTAATTCTTTTGTGACCACTGCCTCAGTATCTAATAAGTTTGCCCTTTGAAGTCCATCAGTATTTCTGACGTAATCATTCCATTTGATGCGCAGGACTGATCTGAAACTTTTCAGGTGGATATTATCTAACACCTTTATGTTCCGTCGACAGGGACACCAAGTATCAGAAGCATACAGAACAGCCTTGAACAGTCATTTTGTGTGTAACTGATGGTCATGGGACGAGAAAACGCGCCGGTTAAGCTTCTCGAATGAAGCTTCTACTGCTGGGCTGATTCGGCCGTTAATTTAAACGTTCAACTGTTAAAATGCTACCCAGCTACTTTAAATTCTTCCAGGGGCGTAGCCAAGGGGGAGGAGGTTACTGGGGGTTAAAACTACCCCCCGCCCCCCCATGAAAATTTAGAAAAGGAAAATAAACAGGAACTGAAAATAAGCAATAAACTGAATAGACATTCAAGGACATAATTGTAGAACCAACAGATTTGTTGAATATATTTTCTAAGAAGCCTCGAAAGTTGGATTTCAGATTGCAAACTGAACATACCATTCGCTTTAAAACTGTTGAACTGTTCTTGTTCTGTATTTTAATGTAAGATTTTGTAGTGCACTACAATATGAATATCAACAAACTTCACTTGTATCTGTGCCCTTATATTTCCCCATCGGCCGATCCTGGCTACGCTACTGGTACAGTTAGTCGAGTATTTTTGAGTTAATATTGTTAGTTATTCTAATTACAATCCACTCAGTCATGAAATACAGAGCAAATGGATCTTTAGATGCCTTAATATTTATCATTTGAAACTAATACGAAAACATAATATGACTTCAAATCCGACTCTGTAATGACAAACACACTCACAAAGGCGATCGTGAAGTTGAGAACCAACATTTTACTAACAACTAAGAACATATGTATTAATCACGGCTTAATACTGTCACAGCTTAAAGAAGGAAGAGAAATACGAGCTTTATTCCACTTGCAGGTCGCAGAAAGTACAGTTATTTAAGATTATTTCGTTATAAATTTGTAAATTATGTTGATATTCACGCATAGATGTTTGTAATTTCTATGTTATGTAGTCGATTTTTAAGACTTTCCGTTGAGGAGTATGAAATGATTCGTCTTCGTGTTTTATCGTTTAAATGTAAACAGAGTGACAGTTCTCTCGTTCTCTGGATAAACTATCAGTAAAGTTATCGGTACACCATGTAACCTGTAAGTTATTATTCTCATTTTTTACAGTCTGGTTTAGACTATGTCGCACCGAAACAGATAGGACTTATGCCGATGATAGGATAGGAAAGGGCTAGGATTGGGAAGGAAGCGGCCGTGGCCTTAATTAAGGGGTTCGAACCCACTATCACCGGGCGAATTGGCCGTGCGGTTAGGGGCGCGCAGCTGTGAGCATGTTATACATTTCAGAATTTTATGTTCCCAAGAAAAAAAAAGAAGCTATTATCAATGTTGTAAGACAACTTTTTCTCGGCTGAGTGTGGTTGGAAAATCGCAGTCTTGGTCGCGTTGTAATCTGTATGTATCCATTGACTATGCTGTATGACTGAAATACGTAAATGAATTCAATCCCTTTATATCCGTTTGTATTTTTATTGGATAGAATTATATGCATCACTGGCTGGCCGGTACAAGGACAGACGTGAGACGTTGTTGGGACGGTTGATGCACTACCTTATTTGTATACACGTCGGTAGAAGTACGTTATTTTACACAACGGTTATCTGCGCGCAACGGCGACAACCATGCTCTAAAAACAACTGCTTAGCCCAGCACTACATGGGACGTATATTAATCTGTATTTCTGTTATGCTGCTACTACTACTACTTGGTCGACTGTTTCTTATCGTAAGTCTGGATTCAGTATCAAGCAACGGTGCAGCTCCAGCTGGAAAGTGAAATAATTACGGTTGTGAAATAAATTATTAAGAGTAAAATCTTGTAGGCTAATTTATTATTTAGTTTGCTGTAGTGTAAAGAACATAATATGTAGTATTCAGTATTTTGTGTAAGGGTCAGCAACACCGTCTGCACTCAATTGCCAGTCCGTTTCTCCACCTACCGTTTCGTTCCGAACTACGTGGTGTTTGCTGGCTTTGTGGGTTGCATATCAAGTTGTTCAGGGTTTGCCTATGCATGGTCTAGGGCAGCGATGGCGAACCTTTTCCAATAAGCGAGCCGTTTCAAGTCTGGTTTATTATTCTCAACTGTTGACTGTGCCACTTGTTATTGTCCTTTAAGGAATGACTACAACCTAGAACAACAACCTCCATCCCCCACGACCTCCTTCCCAAATTCTCAATGATGTTTCATAATATGTTATTTATTTAATTTATTTACTTATTTATTGGATATATATGTTGTAAATACATTTGATTGCTTGTTCCATGGCCGTATTTTGCAAATACTGCAAACAATACATTTTTAAATATGTAGGTTTTGAGAATACCTATTATTATTATTTGTAAATAAATAATAAGCTTCCATTGTAACACACTTCATCATTAAATATTATTACCGGGTGAGTTGGCTGCGTGGTTAGGGGCGCGCAGCTGTGAGCTTGCATCCGGGAGATGGTGGGTTCGAGCCCCATTGTCGTCATTCCGTGGTTTCCCATTTTCACATCAGGCAAATGCTGAGGCTGTATCTCAATTAAGGCCACGGTGGTGTCCTTTCCACTCGTAAGTCTTTTATATCGCCATGAGACCTATATCTGTATCGGCGCGACGTAAAAAAATCGTAAAAAGATAAATATTATTAGATGTAAAAATCAAAAGTACTAATATTGCCAATGGACTTTACTTCCTCCGTTAGCTTCATTATCTTCCCATGTTGTTCAACAATTTAACTAATTTCTACCTCATCACATTTCCACAAGGAAATCAGAAAAAGAAAGCTATCCTTGCTTGCAAGGCCACATCCATAAACCAAACCAAACCCCATGGCACTACAGCCCATGAAGGGCCTTGGCCTACCAAGCGACCGCTGCTCATCCCGAAGACCTGCAGATTACGAGGTGTCGTGTGGTCAGCACGACGAATCCTCTCGGCCTTTATGCTTGGCTTTCTAGACCGGGGCCGCTATCTCACCGTCAGATAGCTCCTCAGTTCTAAACACGTAGGCTGAGTGGACCTCGAACCAGCCCTCAGGTCTAGGTAAAAATCCCTGACCTGGCCGGGAATCGAACCCGGGGCCCCGGCTAAGAAGATCACATCCATGCTTTCATCAAATCATACTGCATACATCTGGGAGTATCCAAATTAGCTTTCAGTTGCTCCGAAACGTCTTCACTCATTCTTCACTTATTCTGTCCTTGACAGCCAACGGCCGTAGCCGTGTTGAAACACCGGATCCCGTGAGATCTCCGAAGTTAAGCAACTTTGGGCGTGGTCAGGAGTTGGATGGGTTGCCATGCGCTGTTGGTGGGGGTAAGGGAATGGAGGAGCGGAAAGGAACTGGCCACCCTACCGCACGTAAACCCCGGCTCAGGAACACCTCTGCGGAGGTTCGGACCTGCCTTCGGGCAGAATAACCCTTACCTACCTATCCTTGACAGCAGTTCAGCAGGCTGGCATTCCTTTAATTCTCTTTATTATTTTTTGTTTGTTAGGGAAGTTTTCAATAATAATGTGTCGGACATTAATAAGGAAGTATATTACAAGAACTCACCGTCAGAAAGCGGTTTCCCATGCATGCTCTACTATGCACTGAGACAGATGGAATCCATACAATAGACACCTGGCTCTCACACACCTTCAGGCTGCAGCTAATCAGACCCTCAATCTCCATTTTCTCACTACCCATACAGGCTTAAATACTCATTTTAACTTCACACCCTTAGAAACTCCCGTATAAATTCCCTCAACCACCTCTCAGCATCAAGAAATGGACAATAGCATCACATCTTAATGACGCATTGTAATGCCCAAGATCCAGAATCACTTCAGACCGGCATGCTATTAGAACCACCGAATTCTTGTATTGCAAACGTCCTTATTCTTAGATGTATTTATAGCACAATATTTTGTATAGCATCAGGCGTAGAAAAAACCCACCCCTTATACTCTTTAAAATTATCTAATAATGAAAATATTGTTTATGTTTATAAATTCCTCTCTGTAACTTTTGGAAATGCACATTCAATAAAGCTCAGTAAAGAGGCCCAACCCCCTACCATCTCCTCTATTTCTCACATCCTCCTAACCACCTCCCTCATCCATCAAACCTCCTCAACCCGCCCGCAACTCTTGGCCAGAGCGAGGGCATCACCCTCTAGGTGGCCCGCTCCACCCCTTCAGATGGAAAGAGCCGCACTGATATTATTCCTTGACCGGAAAGATGATACAAAATAACTACTGTAGGATGTTTTGTGTAATGTTCCATATTTTGTAACACGAACTCTCTCCTTTCATCATTTAGCATGGAACAAACATTTGAATGATTTGTCTCGGAATGGCGCTTTACTGTACATTAAATGTGAAGGATACAATTGTTTTCGAACACAGGCAACACATCTTTCTATCAGTCCGAATTCCCTTGTCCACTGTTCTTGAAAAATCCGGTCACCACCTTCGTTAAGTTCCTCTTCTTTTCGGCACCGAAAACATGTTTGCGAGGTCCGTACACAAAAAGATCAGAAAACGATACTGTTATCTCACTTGACTTTCGGACCTATCAGTGTAGCAGTGTTGCCATATTGCACGTCCGGATAGAACTAGTATTCAGATTTTCGATTTTTATTTCTTACACGCGAAACACTACTAGATGTGTATTGTCTGTGGTACAAGACATATATTAAAACATTATTATGTTCTTGTGGCGTGCCACCGAAATCGTATTTGCGTGTCACCTAGAGACACTTGTGGCACAGGTTCACCATCCCTGTTCTCGGGCAAGATCGGGATTATTACCTTACCCCTCGAATAAATAAATAAATAAATAAATAAATAAATAAATAAATAAATAAATAAATAAATAAATAAATAAATAAATAAATAAATAAATAAATAGTCCGCCTCTGTGGTGTAGTGGTTAGTGTGATTAGCTGCCACTTCCAGTGATATTTTAACCTGTCATGGTATCACCGCAAATCTATAGAAATGGCACTGACCATCTTCCAAATGCACCTAAATTAGTTTAAAAATAACAACAAAAAGCATTTTTTCTGGCCAGAGAGAGGGCGTAACCCCACCCGTTTTGGGTTAGGAATGAATGATAGAAACATTTCTAAAGATTAATGCGAACTGCTTTGAAAATAATATCGCAGGTCCGTAGTAAAAAGATCGGTACCTTCCCAGTCCTAGCCCTTTTCCATGATGCTATACCATCGTCGCCGTAAGATCTGTCTGAGTCGAGGTGACGTTAGACCAATTCAAAATAGGAATGAATGAAAGAAATAACTACAGTATAGCCTCAAGATCACAGCGACGAACTTATTATGGAGAACGCACATTTTGTATTGTGTACATTGCCCATCGACGTCATCAGATGTACACATACTGCTGCAGCTTCTATAATGATATGCAGATACGATAAACTTGTATAAACACAGCTGATCAACAGACGACAATACTTAGTCTGTTTCATAAGCCTTCTCGGGAGCGAAGTTCAACTGGGTTGAGAATTGCGTCTCATCTAAAGTTTAACTGCGTGCTTACAAACACAGCGAGAAGAGATTATCCTGAAAAATAAAACTGCTTACGCACATCTATTTGCTAGAAGCCGTGTTTACTGGCGATATAAATCCTTCGGGATGAAGAAAACACTTGACGTAGTCACACAGAAACCAAACACCGTTGTATTTATCTTTTTCCCCTTTATTTCTCTCTTTCTTTACTTGTTTATGTATTTGCCGAGCTGAGTGGCTCAGACGGTTGAGGCCCTGGCCTTCTGACCCCAACTGAGCAGGTTCGACCCTGGCTCAGTCCTGTGGTATGTGAAGGTGCTAAAATACGTCAGCCTCGTGTCGGTAGATTTACTGGCATATAAAAGAACTACTGCGGGACTAAATTCCGGCATCTCGGCGTTTCCAAAAACCGTAAAAAATAGTTATTGATAAGTAAAGCAAAAACATTATTTATTTATTTATTTATTTATTTATTTATTTATTTATTTATTTATTTATTTATTTATTTATTTATTTATTTATTTATTTATTTATTTATTTATTTATTTATTTATTTATTTAAGGGTTAATTTTTGTTCATTAGAAGCCATGTATATCCATCGGCTGCGTAACATGTTTGGTTAGGGGAACACCTTCAATGCTGAAGGATGCAGTATCGAATCCTGGTTGAGTAAGTAGGCATATGTTCGTATGTATACAATGGTGGTAGTAGTAGTAGTAGTAGTAGTAGTAGTAGTACATTTACAACTGCTCCGCACTTAAGGCTTCTTTATCAATTATTTATCAAGGCTTTTCTTAAATCATTTCAAAGAACTTAGAAATTTCTCGAACATTCCCCTTGATAAATTATTCCAATCCCTAACTCCTCTGCCTATGAACGAATACTTGTCCCAATTTTTACCTCTCGAATTCGTATTATGATTTAGCCTAATTAAAAAAAATCCACTCAAGCTTATTGGTTTACTAACGTTATTCCACCTCATCTCTCCACTGACTGCCTTGAACTTACCGCTCAGTCGAGCAGCTCGTCTCCTTACTGCCACGTTTTCCCAGCTCAAAGAATGCAACAAACCGGGCTTCCTTCCTTTGGATCTTTTCCAGTTCTCGAATCAAGTAATCCTGGTGAGGGTGCCACACATTATTATTATTATTATTATTATTATTATTATTATTATTATTATTATTATTATTATTATTATTATTATTATTATTACCGAGCGATTTGGCTGTGTGGTTAGGGGAGCGCAGATGTGAGCTTGCATTCGGGAGATAGTGGTTCGAATGCCACCGTCGGCAGCGCTCAAGATGGTTTTCCGTGGTTTCCCATTTTCACACCTGGCAAATGCAGTTGTTTTTCCTCCTAGCTTTCTTCTTATTTAATTCACTACACAAACAAGCTTAACCAAGAATTTTAGAGTATCTTCCAACCGGTGTCGGTTCAAGCCCTCTTCTATAACACTGACTGTTGATCCCTATAAGAGCAAGGCTGAATACTTGATGTGATGCGTAGACCTAACATGTTTGGCACAGTCTGTGAACTGATGGCAGGAGGCAAATTGTTTCCTTACCGCATGAGCTTCATTAACAAATTTAAAAAATACAGTACAAAGAATGGGTAACTCCACTTGTAATAATACGAAATATTGCCCTGAAAATTAAATTAAAACATATTTTAAAAGTCTTTTAACCAGAGGTGTAATTTGATAAATGTATATTTTTAACATGTGGGTACTTGATGATTGAATTACCAATATATCGTCACAGACATCTCATCAAGTCGGTTGCTGTTTGAGACCTGGCCAACCCTTGTGGGATTTTTCGCTTCGAAAAGCCATGTTTTTGTCATTCAGATTCCACGTAAAACTAGAGACCCCAGCGCTAATAATCATAATATTGATAACTCGTTGCTAAATTTTAAATGTCTATTCCATAATTACTAAAATGTAATTAGTTTTGTGAAAAGCTGCCTTAATGATATTGGACACACGTTGCAATGTTTTCCGTAAAAGGTAGAACAGAGGCTGTTGACATGAACCATTTGTTCATCATTACTGGGTGGTCCTAAACATTGACAAACATAGCTTTAAAATCGTTGCGAATGGATGTCAAGAGATTATGAAAGGGGGTGGATGGCCCTTTGTTCGTCCCGTGGCCAGGCTAGCTGGAATTAGTGTGGAAGCGGATTAGAGTGTAATCGAGTTAAACCTTTCATTAAGGGAGACACCACGATCTTTCATAAGCGGCTTACCACTCATGCTCTAGTGCTCCTAATGTTATAACATGTTCAATAGCTTCCAGAGCAAATAGCGAGTAGATTTTCTTGGCGCCAGTATCTCAACTTGATCACACAGACCGACGGCCTAACAAGATAACCTTTAACCTGTTTCTCTTGTACGCCATGAGTGCGTCAGGCCCCACATCACATGCAAATTGAAGACAAGACGGCTCCTTATCACTCCGTAACTCGAGAATTTTTTTTTTTTTGCTAGTTGCTTTACGTCGCACCGACACAGATAGGTCTTATTGCGACGATGGAATAGGAAAGGCCTAGGAGTTGGAAGGAAGCGGCCGTGGCCTTAATCAAGGTACAGCCCCAGCATTTGCCTGGTGTGAAAATGAGAAACCACGGAAAACCATCTTCAGGGCTGCCGACAGTGGGATTCGAACCCACTATCTCCCGGATGCAAGCCCACAGCCGCGTGCCCCTGACCGCACGGCCAACTCGCCCGGTGCTTCGAGATTAGGTCTTTAAAATTGAATGGGCGCATACAAAATAGAATACCACTAAAATAGATAAAAATAAATAAATTTAACTATATCCAAAAAAATTATTTAGCTACTAGCATTTGTACCCGTTCTTCGCACGGGAATTTGTAGTGGATAACATGTTTCCTTCAGGAATTTATGCGAAGTAACATAGCTCTATTCACACGTTTAATGTGGCATGTTAAAATTATATTTTCCTACGAAAAACGCGCGACAGTAACTTGAAATAAGAAGAAGCTGAACAAATTCGAGAGAGAGAATGAGAACGATTTCCGAAGTTATTTTACGGTACAGTTCCTGGTCCGAAGTTGTGCGAAATTCTCCGTGGTTCTCAGGTTGCATATTGCATCTCTCACCACTGCGTGGCGCTCTGACGTTGATGATACCTCCCTTAATATATGTTCTATCGAAAAGAATAAAATGGCTCTTTAGTTGTTCCCGTTACCCACCTTGAAGTGACATCCACGACATGTCTCACAGGACATGGACTAAAATTCAATTTTTCGTAATCATCTGCATTTTTATCCGTTGTACGATAAATACGTATATGGTATAAATAACGGAAATAACATATTCTCAAACGTTTGTTATACACAGACTTTTGATAGACGTAATGTTAAAGAAAATATTTGAGAATGATTTTCCTACAAATACCAACTCCATATGCTTACCATGATACCATATGCACCTGATAACACAGTTCTGAGTGAGTAGATACCAAATACATAGTTTGGCTGAAGTAATTCCAGCACTTTTCCACATTTAGGAATATACAAACAGATATATAACCAGACAAACAAACTGCCACCAAAGAGAAAATTTCTACCTTACGTTTCCTCGGTGTTCAGTTACATTAGGTGGAGTTAATTTTCAAGCCGAGCGAAATATGATGTATACTCTGACTTTCTCCTCTTATGGATCCTTCAAATAACTGCAGGTCTGCGAGGGTGTCCGTCATTGGCTGTAGAGCATGAAGCCCGAAGGAAATAGTAATTTTCTCCGTCATTTGAAGAGCAAGTGAAATTATGTACATAACAAAAATTATTTAAATTGCAGGACTGTTTCACATATAATCTACGGATTTTACATATAATCAATAGTATAAGAGAAAATTGAAAAAAAAATCTTCTAGCCTTCCTATAAACCCCAGTTTGCTCAGTGATTTTTAAATTACGTGCATATCGAAACCTTCTCTTGGATGAGTAAACTCTAAATATTAAATTTGGTTTTCGAATAAGCCCCCACTCTATTCAGTGATTTTTAAATTATATGCGTATCAAAACCTGATCCTGACTGAGTGGAATTTAAATATGAATTTTGGTCGAGATGTAGTTAATAGTGTAAGAGAAAATTGAAGAAGCTCTTCTAGTTTTCGTAAAAATCCTCAGTCTGATCAGCGATTTATAAATGAAATACATATCGAAACCTGCTCCTGGATAAGTGGACACTAAATATGAAGTCTGGTCGAGATGTATTCAGCTGTTTGTCCATGATGGTGATACAAACAAACAAACAAACAAACAAACAAACAAACAAACAAACAAACAAACAAACAAACAAAAACAAAAACAAACAAACAAACCAACCAAAAAGTAAACAGACAAACAAAGAAACAGAAACGAAAACTAAAAGCTACTGGTACAATCTCGAGTTGACCTAAAACGGATACATGTATCAAAATATCGTGAAATAAATTACATTACAGCCAGCGGGTCCCCTACAACTTTATTTATAAGATGTGGATTATATTATTTACTAGCAATTACCCGCGGCTTCGCTCGCGTGGATTTCGTAATTTGATCAAAGTGATCGTTCCTCGGCACTGTACTTAAGACATTAACCGTAATTCGTAAAGTATAAAAACTCACCCCAAAATTTGAGTTTCATTTACCCCAGAAATTATTTTTAAACTATGTTTTTGGTATTGCCTTTTGGGGCTAAGACGAGCATGCGACATAGAACTGTACATGTGAGTCGAAAAAATAAATACATGTTTCTTTATTTTTAAAGGAGATTCCAAATACCTGTTCAAACATCTGTAACATCTTCAGTTTTTGAGATATACATAAGTATCCCCATAAAAAGAATTCAAATCCTTGATTGGTCCTTCCCCAACCCCATCCCCATTTAAGTGTATTTTCCGAAAACAAAAATACATGTTTCTTTATTTTTAAAGAGGATTACAAATACCAATGTTCACGTCTTTAACATCTTTAGTTCTTGAGATGTAAGTATTATCATACAAAGAATTCAACTAATTTTTTCATTCATTCACCCCTCTTAAGTGGATTTTCCGAAGACAAAAGAAAACGTGTTTCTTTACTTTGAAAGGAGATTCCAAATACAAACGTTCATATCTCTAACATCTTCAGTTTTTGAGATATAAGTATCCTCATAAAAATAAATCAAAACATTTTTCACGCCAAGCCATTAAGTTGATCCCTCCCTCCAAAAAATGCGTGATTCTTTATTTTTAAAGGAGATTCCAAATACCAATTTCCGCGTCTGTAACCTTCAGTTTTGAGATATAAGTTTCTCCAGAAAAAGAATTCATTTTTTTCACTTCCTTTCACACTCCCCATTCAAGTGAATTTTCCAAAAATAAACAGTACCCGTTTCTTTAAAAGAGCTTCCAAATACGAATTATCACCACTGTAACATCTTCAGTTTTTGAGATGTATCCTCGTAAAAGGAATTCACCCCCCCCCTTACCAAGTTGATTCCCCCCCCCCCAAAATGCGTGTTTCTTTATTTTTAAAGGAGATTCCAAATACCAATTTTCACGTTTGTAACATCTGTAGATTTTTGGTACCGGTGTATATATATATATATATATATATCCAAACCCCCAAACCCCATGGCACTACAGCCCTTGAAGGGCCTTGGCCTACCAAGCGACCGCTGCTCAGCCCGAAGGCCTGCAGATTACGAGGGGTCGTGTGGTCAGCACGACGAATCCTCTCGGCCGTTAATCTTGGCTTTCTAGACCGGGGCCGCCATCTCACCGTCAGATAGCTCCTCAATTCTAATCACGTAGGCTGAGTGGACCTCGAACCAGCCCTCAGGTACAGGTAAAAATCCCTGACCTGGCCGGGAATCGAACCCGGGGCCTCCGGGTAAGAGGCAGGCACGCTACCCCTACACCACGGGGCCGGCATATATATATATTCATACAAATAATTCAACTAATTTTTCAATTCTTTCACCCCTCCCACTCCCTTAAGGGTTTTTCCGAAAACAAAAGAATACGTGTTTCTTTATTTTTAAAGGAGATTCCTAACACCAATTTTCACGTCTGCAACATGGTAAGTGCTTGAAATATACTGTAGATATGCTAATTTTAAAAATTCACCCCCTTTGTCAGTTCCCCTTAAGGGGATTTTCCGAAAAAAAAATCATGTTTCTTTACTTTTACACGAAATTCCAAATACCAGTTTTCAAATCTGTAATATGTTACGTGTCTGAGATAAGTTGCAGATATAGTCTTTTTTTTTAAATTCACCCCATTTGTCACTCCTGTTCACCGCCCATTCATAGGATCATCCAAAAACACGAAAATACGTGTTTCTTTATTTTCAAGGGAGATTCCAAATACAGTTTTTATGTCTGTAACATCTTCAGTGTTTGAGATATGTCTCCTCATAAAAGGTGTTCAACCCCTTTTCCCCTATCTTTCACCCCCCTTAATAGGATTCTCCGAAAGCAAAAAAGTACGTGTTTCTTTACTTTTAAACAAGATTCCAAATACCAATTTTTACGTCTGTGAACTTTAAAGTTTTTGAGATATAGATGTCCTCATTTTAAAAATTCACCCCCTTTTCACCCCTTTAGCGCCTGAATATCCAAAAATGCTCCCTTAGTGAGCACCTACACCCTAATATAAATGTATCCTCAAAATTGCATTTATTTATGTCCAGTAGTTTTGGCTCG